>NW_019385329.1:118010-254543 GCF_000671375.1 Centruroides sculpturatus | reverse complement strand
TAAAAATATAAATAATTAATGTATCATAAGCATCTTATGATACATTAATTACGCTGTTGAATGCTTATAAATGCTGTTGATGTAAATATTTTTTCACAACTAAATCAATAACAAAAAATAAAACTTTTTTTTGTTTTAAAATGCAAATTATCATCCTTATAAATTTATTGAAATAATAAAATTGTTGTTTAATATAATAAAACTTTATACATAATTTTTCTTTTATATATTTAAATAATGATTTAAAGTTTAAGATATATATTTATTTATGTATATTATTATTTATGTATATTTATTATTATATTATATAAAGCCAGATAATGTGCCAAATTATCAGACTTTAATAAAGCTAAGTAAATAATTAAATATGAAGTAATCTAATTATTTACTTAGCCTTATCCGTCTAGGAGTTACACTACATGGGTAGGCTGCCTTCTTGCAATAATTTTAATTTAGAATTTCTGGAAGAAAAAAGAATTGGCCCAGAGCAGGCCTCAAATCCTCAACTCTTGCATACTGTGCAGATGTTAACTCCTGCATATTGTTGTCTTAACAGTTATGCTATCTGGACCTGTCTGATTTTCACTTCTAGAACTATTAATTTGGTTGTAACCATACCAATCAATCAATGTGATGATTGGAGACAACTTAAGTGCTCATGGCCTTCCTCCATGGCTCTCAATCTGTTATCACTTTTACCCCAACATGCTGTAGGTATACATATGAACAATAACTATAAATCTGATTAGTTTTAATTAAAGCCAGACAATCTGGTAACACATTTGCATGGTAAGAAAGAGTTAGGGTTTCAAGTCCCAGTGTAGGCCAACTCTTTTCTTCCAGAAATTTTAAATTAAAATTTATTATAATTATTAAAATTAATCAGGAGATGGCAATCTAACCATCTATAGTTAGACAAATTATTTGTATCTAATTATTTACTTAGTTTTATTACAGCCCAATAATTCAGCACATTATCTGGCTTTAAAACTAATTGGATTTATGTTGTTAATATTTTACATAAGGTATGACACCTGTGGAACAGAAAACTGTAGTGTGCCTTCCAGCAGGACTTTTCTAAGGGAAATAGAAAGACGACATCCTCTGTAAACAAAACCAAGATAAAGATTTGCATGATTAATTTCTCTTTTCACATAGAATGTGACACACACATCAATAAGTCAGTCATGATACTAACATACAAAACTGTTAATACTCAGAAATGATTAAGTTTCTCACCTGTACTGAAATGTTACCAAATGATTATGTTTACTAAGGTATTTTTTTCACTTAGTATGATGTATAATATCTACTGTATAAATGCTGAAAGCGTTTTTAAAACACCCTGTATATACCATATTCTTGTGCATACAACCTGCACATTATTTGTGTTAAAAAAAGACAATTTGAAAGGGAGTGCAGATCATGCAATCAAACAGTTATATGTCAATTTTAAATTCCAATTATGAGTGAGTTTAAACCTATGAAGTAGCCATTATTACAGAGGTTGGGTATACAATAGGATAGGTTATACAAGGGTTTTATTTTTGTTCTCACAATTTTATTATGTTACAGGTTATATATAGAAAAACACACTACTGTTTCTTCAACAAAAAATTTGGAAATGTAGATAATACAATGGTACCTTGTACTTCAAACACTAAATTCAACAAAAATTTGCCTCTGACTTTAAATGATGCTTCAGAGTTTGAACTGTGCATGCACTAGAAAAAATATGCTTGAAGCATAAATGCAACTCATCTCTCTCACATTATGTTCTTGTGTTTTCAGTGCTTTTTTTGCTTCATTTTTGATATGTTTGGTTATATATATATACAATGTGTTTTTTTTTTGGTCAATTTTTAACAATTTCTTCCTGCAATTTTTCTTTGTTGACATCTTTTGAATGCCCCATACACTGTTTACCTAACAGGTAAACAGTGTATAGGGAATTTGGTAAAAAAGTTCCATTTGGGAAACTTTGAACTGTTAGTTCAAAGATTCCCAAATGGAACTTTTTAAACCACATTTGTATATTCAAAGCTTAGGAGCATCTTCCCCGTACACATTACAAACTGATTTTATCATTTGTATAATGTTATATCCTTTTAGAAATTCATAAAGAGTAACAGTTTTTATCTGAAGACATCTCAAAACTTGATTTTGATTTTATTCAACAAAATACAAAATAAAAAGTTTAAAATAAGCTTCTAAACAAAGATTACAATGTCTTTTTAATTGTAATATTTGAGTTAAATTTCACAACTATTACAATTAATTCACAAATATGTTAAGTAATGACAATTGTTAAAACTACACAAATTTTCTATTCAGCACAATGTCCCTTTATTCATTAATCATGATGTCCAAGTGTGTAGAAGCAGCAAAATCTAAAAGGAAGGTTTTAATATCAATAATTGAAATGAAAAAGGAACTTATTGTGAAGCATGAAAGCAGACATCGCAACCATGTATGTTTAAGATGTCAAAGTCGACAGTGAGAGACAAGTAAATGCAATTTTCATTTTATTATATAGTGTGAGATTAGCCGGGGGCACCTACTAAAGGGTGCCACTTACTCGGCCTATTCCGTGAGAAAAGTTCTCTAAAGTTTCGAATCGTAAGATCCGATCTTAAAAGTTTTATATAGGAGGGCGATAATCGCTAATAGATCTGAATCGGTGAAGTTCAGATCCTTGTCAGGATTCCTTGACACCAGTTTGTCAATTTATCGTTGCGCGGACAAACACGCGTTTGCAATCTGATTCAGAATCAATTTAAGAGACATTTAAGTAAATTTAACAAGAGTAAATTTAATAATTCAAAAACAAAACGAATACAAATACTCAATGAACGACAATTAAGCGACAAGATATAGGCAAAGACTTATTCTATGCTGATGCGCGACCGAGAGAGAGAGCTCACAAAATCATTCTAAAACATACGACCTGTTTAGTTGTCGTCGTTCGTCTTCCTCTCTGTAGGTAAGGGACACCTTGTAGATAGAGTTCATTTACTTCTTCGTACGGGAGATCAATACGTGCACAAATATAAAAGTATCTTTACTAAGTTCAGACTCGGGACTTAGTCTATGGGACTCGTTTAAGGGCGTTGGTCATCAGGAGGAGAACTGTGTGGAGTTTTGACGCTTCGGATCTGTCGAAGAACTCCCCCGCTGAACTCCTCGAATTCGGCCTAATTTCCCTTATATCTCCTGAATTTCGACCAATCATCGGCCAGTAACTCTTTCATGAGAACGGACGAAAGGGGGATGAATGAGGGGTAACCATTTCCCATCTGAGTGAGATTTTTAACCAGATAAGGGAAAGTCAGAGGATGTTCTCTTCTGTGAAAGGAAGTAGCATCTGTTATCTGGTTTTTTCCCACGTCCAAAACACTAGTTTTCACAAAAAATGAAGTAATATTTTGTGTCGATAATTTAATATTATCAATAAAAATTATTAAATGTGACCCAGGGCCTTTCGGGTCTCACAATAGTATTCATGTATTTTTATTTATTTTGTTTTTTAATTTATTATTAGGGCATTTAATTGTGTTATTTTTACCTTAAATTATGTATATTTTCTGTTTTAAGTTTATTGAAATGGGTATTGTTCATGATCTGGGAATGAATTAAGTCACTTTCCATTATTTCTTATGGGAAAAATTACTTTGGACTGAATGTTCAGAGTTCAAACAATCTCTTTGAATGAATTAAGTTCAAAGTACAAGGCACCACTAAACTATAAAAATATTTATTACAATATCTACAGTAAACATTGTTACCATAAGCATTAAGAAATCCTGTTAGATAAAAATAAAGCTAAAAATTTTCAAATTATCACTTCACAACTATTTAAACAAATACAGTGGGTGACCGGTTAATGAACAGTTCAGACAATGAACACTTTCACAAAAGATTTTTATGTTCAGACAACAAACACTTCACAGAACAAACACAAGAAGCAATGTTGCATTTAACATTTGTAAAACTGTATTTTAAATGGCATCTATGAATGGTTTATGGAACGAGACTTACACAGTTGTATACATAACCTTTTTTGCACTAGTTAATTTCTGTTCTCTGAATTTTTGTAAGTGCTTTTCTAAACTTTCTATTTAAGAAAACTGATAATATTATGGGGCCTAAAAAGAGTGGAGTGTCAAGCATTGTGTTCACTACATAAACTAAGCAAGAGATAATAGCCAAGGTAAAGAGCGGGCAGAAGATGTCTGATGTTCCTAGGCAGTATGGCTTCAACAGGTCTACTGTAGATATCAATACAATCTTAGCTGAGAAAGACAATCAAAAAGACTCAAGCAGATATAGTAGTAATGAAAATTAAAACTGAAAAACAGAGTAAAGAGATTGCTTTTAGTTCATTATTAGTGTAAATAAACATAGTAAGAAAGTATATTATTTATTATTTATTTTTTGGTGTTTCCAGAACAAATTAGTCAAATTATCATAAAAATCTATGTTAAATCGATAATCAGTTAATGAACAATTCAGGTAGTGAACATGGTCTTGGAATGAATTATGTTCGTTAACCAATCACCCACTGTATACAAATATGGATGGCAAAAACTCACCAGCAAAGATTTGTGCTGTTGTAGGTATGAGTATATATAACTCAGCATCTAATAAATTTTAAGAATTAGTTTTTAAAAAATGAGAAATATTTTTGTAAACCTTGGTTGTCTATGAGATGGCTTGACAGGAAAATACTAAAATCTTTTTGTTACATTAAATTTAAGAAATCAAATTTAAGATAATTTATAGAAATGTCTATTGGAAGTCAATTTAATAAGGCAATTAAAGAAGAGCATAAAGCTTGAAATGCATCTTGCTTATAAATGGATAACTCAAGTTTATTTATTGGTCAATAAAAAAGAGGATTTTAAGAGAGGCTTAAAAAGGACATTAAAGAAAGGCCTGTTGTTGTCTCCAAGTTAAAGATTACATTGCTTAATCTAAGTTGAAGGGGAGAAAAACACTTTCATAAAAAGTTAAAATTCAGTAGTTCGTATGGTTTTTTTAAACAGCATTTTATATCATCATCAAATAATTATTTAAATTAATGCATTCATTTTAAAATATGTTTTCAGTAAACAAGACCAAATTATTTTCAATTTTACAAATATCTGATGCTTGGATATGATTTTAGCATGAGACTTTTTGCAATAGATTTTAGCATGTAAAAAACCACATCTTTTGATTTTATTGTAAATTAATTAGTGGTGAAGTCATTCTAAAATAGTTTACACACATATATATATATCCTTTTCATACAATGATAAAATAAGAATATTACAATGTTATCAAATTGTTAAGAAGCAGTACAAAGTGAAATAATTTTATTAATGTGTATGATTTTATTAAAGAAAAATTAAATTATCTTTTGACCATTTTGTAATTGAAAACTAGAAATATCAGAATATTTGTAATTTTTTAAATATTAAAATACGTAATAATTCAAAAATAATACATACCTCACTCCGAATATCAGAGTAATGATTCTGAGAACTACTGTTTTCTGTTTCTTCTGATGTTTCTTGCTGCATAGTATTATCTAAATGAGTTTTATATCCTGAATCATCATCTGCTTGAATATCTTTAGGACCTAATTTTTTATTATCCACATTATTTTCTGTTTCCAAAATAATTTTTTCTTCTTTTTTTTCCAACTGATTATCAACATCTTCAATAGATTCAGAATTTTCTATTTTACAATTAATACTTTGATCACTTTGATCATTACTATCATCTTTTGTTTCATTGTAACTATCATGTATAGAATTTTGAATACTACTATCACACGAATCTATAGTTTCATTTTCATATTCTTTTTCTATGCTTTCAGTACTTTTCACTGTTGAAAAATATTCATCTTCTATAGAATTATCCATACTTTTCTTAACTGTAGAATTAATTATATCATTTGGTGAATCTTTCATAAATGTCTGTGATATATCTGAATTACATTCTATTGGCGATATAACTTTTATAAATGTCTGTGATGTATCTGAGTTACATTCTATTGGTGATATAACTTCCTCTTTATCACATATCATTCTAGGAGCACCATTTAAATCTTTGATGTCAGTTTTTATATAAATTTCAGATTCTGAAACAGTACTACTATTTGCATTATCTACAGTTTTCTTTGTTGCATTCAAAACTTCAGGCACTGTTGTTGCTGAACACTTTGTTTCTGAAAATTGTGTTTCTAAGTTTTCTTCATCTAATAGCACACAAAAATTATTAGCAACATTTTTTTGATTAAGATCATCAGTCCTTTCTGACAAAATATTCTGTTCTATTTCTAAATGCAGCTCATCCTCATATAAAGAATCTATCTGAACGTTGGATTCATTATGAAATTGTTCCGAATCTGTATCTTCATTTATAGAATTAAATAGTGATGTTTGCTTAATATTCTTTATTTCTCTTTCCTTTCTCTTTTTTCTTCTATACCATACAATAGTTATTAGAGCAATCACAGCAGGAAAACTATACAATATAATATTACGTGAAGAACGTCCTGCCATTTTTAATCAATATTTGATATTTTCTTCAACTATAACAATACTGATTGTCTTCAAGCTATTAAAAGAAAAATATATATATATTAATACATTTATATTTACATAGTATAATAGATGTAAATATTTATCAATTCATACAACTAACATAAAATTGACAAGCTTTTTCAAATATATAATGTTTCAGAATTTCCCAAACTTCTGAAGCTAAAATCACAATTTGCTTCCCTATTGTGTGGTTTTACCTGAGTAAAGTCAGATACCTCAGGTATTAAAAAGTTTTATAAAGCACATTGTTTCCTTTCTGCACTCCTCCAAAGATTTCTAAATCCACTATTTAGTGGTATCAATGGAAATTAAACTTTCAAATATATACAGCATCTGCCAGAACACCTAACAGTTTTTAAAATAAAATAAACATTTCTAGGAATATGTAAACATTTATTTCTTAATGAAAATACATTCCTCTTTGAAGAATCAGGACAAAAGTAATGTAATTTTCAAGTAGTGTTAAGTGTCCATCATTGCGATGAATGCACTCATTTAGTGTTGCCGAAAATGATGACACAACTCACTGCAACGTGTCTCAGAATTTCATGAATTTTGTAAGGATGATAATGCAAATCTTTATGCAAAATTCTATGAATTATGCTCTGACAAATCAAGGGTGAGCACTTGCTTTAGCATAGATTTGCACGGACTGCAGAGAATGGCATCTTTTACACAGTTTGTGTTTTCTGGTGTGCAAACTTAATGACAACATCCTGAAGGTTTGGTATCCTCCACATTTCTTTCTTGATGTCATTTTGATATCCATAGTAACATAGGATTGTGACTAGGTGCATCACACATACCAAACTAATCAGAAATTGCATGGACTTGCTGTGATTGTCTATATAAACATATCTACTGCCTCAATGTGACATTGCATGGATCAGCAATCTGACTCAACTGAACTACAAATCACAGGAAACACAATGGTGATTAGTATTACAGTAACACCCAGAAGTATATGAAATGAAACTAATTTCAAAAACAATCAGTAGTTTCTGGCAGATCTTATACTTTAAGCATAAAACTGGAAAGTAAAATAATTTAAATGGTAGATAATTTGTGTATATATCAGAATGAACTATCTTTTAAAACAGATATTAGCAGTGTTCAAAAATTAATTAGAAACTGAGAGGGTTTTATTTTATTTGTTTTTAAATAATAAATGATTCTTTACAGAATATTTTCTTGGACTTATCACAAAAAAATTATTTCCAGATGTCCCAATTTATAAATCCTTCAGTTAACATTCAAGTCAATATAACTGGTTAACAGCTCAAGTTTTCCATTTAATCAAATATAGCAAAAACATAATACATTCAATTTATAATAATCAACAAACATTGTAAGGACTATCAATCATTAAAAGTCAATTACTCCATCTAGGTTCAGTTCAAATTTTTGTCCAATTTCAGGTATCAATCTGTAAACCCTTTGTAAAACTCCAGCCAAAGTTTTAAAAACTAACAAGGGGTAGATGTACCGGTTTTGGCCAGTGTACCAGTTCTGGCCAGAAAACAAATTTAACTTAAATAAATAATCACCATATTTAAATCTGTCCAATGAAACAAACTTTTATTGTTAACTGTGATAGTTTTGAAGAAAATCCCTTCTGATTGGTCAAGAAAAATTTCAGTTACTGATAATGATAATCACTTTTGTTCAGTTCCTTCAAGAAGGAAGCCATTCCTTACAGATTTTGGTAACAGACACAGGTAAGTGAATACAACTTTTTTTAATAAATCTTTCTGTTATTTTATTTTTTTAAATTTTATATTTAGAAGATTCTAAATTATATTTAATTTAATTCTTGCATGTCTGCATTTGATAGTTTTTTAGTTTCTTTGACAACCATAGGGTGGCCAAAAGTGGTACATTAAATTGATGAGTTTTCTAGTTGTGGCCAATAAGTTGGCCAAAAATGGAACTTGCATGCACCATTTCTGGCCAAGAGCATTTTAGTTCCTTTACAGTGCTTTATAAACATAATTATTTATTAAGATTGACAATTCTAAAGCACTTTTAGGCCTAGTTATTTTATGTAAAGTCAAAAGTATTGATACTAAAGATAGCCTATGTCTCTCTTCTTTTTAGATAACTGATGCTGTCATGGCACGTGTAAAACAAGTTCAGCGAACAAACAGAAGAGCATCAAAAGTGAAAAAGGTGCTTTTTCAGTATTCACCAAGTAAGGTACAAAGTGCAATAAAAGCTGTGAAAAATGGAATGTCTGTGAATAAAGCAAGTATCACCTACAAAGTACCAAGGACTACTCTTCGCCATAAACTCAGTGGACATGCACCTGTAACATCTGGTCATACAGGACCTCAACCAGTTTTGGGTGTTATAGAAAAAGCATTTTTTGATTGGATTGTTGAATCAGCAAGACTTGGTTATCCAGTTACCAAAGAAATCCTACTTAGTGCTGTGGAACTTTATGTCAAAAAGAATAACTTGGAAACACCATTTATTGACAACAAACCAGGAAGAAAGTGGTTTGATGCATTTTTAAGAAGAAATCCTACCATCACTCAAAAACACAGTGAGTATTTGAGTAAATCAAGAGGATCTGTAACAGAGCAAAACATTCGAAATTGGTTCAAAGAAGTTGAGAAGCACTTAAATGATGATATATCCATTTTGAGTGATCCACGGCGTGTTTTTAACTTGGATGAGACTAGTTTCTTTTTATGTCCCAAAGGCACTTTAGTACTTGCTGAAAAAGGAAAACCGTTTATGACAATGCTAAAAGTTCAGACAAAGAAAATGTGACTACATTAATTACTGTAAATGCCAGCGGGGAATGTGCTCCTCCCCTTACTGTGTTTAAGTATGAAAGTAGTACCAGCACCAGCACTCCCAGTACCAGCAAGCTTTCAGTTATCATCAGTCCTACACAGTCTTTAAGCAGTTCACAAACAAGACAGCAATCTCCTCAAACTTCAGCAGAAGTTTTGAAAGATGTAGTTAGATGCCCAAATACAAAACCTTCAACGTCAAAGGGGAAGAAAGTTCACCTGCCATGTGTCATAACTGCTGATAAGTGGGTCCAGCTTAACGAGGAACGAGAAACTGAGAAGAAAATGAAGAAGTTCAAGCCTAAAATTAGTAGAAAACAACAGAAAAAAAGACAAATATCCAATGATGCAAAAACCAATTCCAGCATTGACATGGCCTTAGATTCTGAGAATGAAGACAATGACACAACTCCAACTCACTCTAAGAGGCCTACAAGCTTTAGTCTTCTCAGTAAGAATGATTTTGTCATTGTGCAGTACGAAGGAGAATACTTTCCTGGCAATATTGTCCATCTCAGTGAATCAAGAGCAAAAGTGTCTGTGATGGAAATGAGTGGACCTACTGACTGGAAGTGGCCTGAAAAAATTGATTGTATATGGTACACTAAACATGACATTGTAGAAAAAATAGAACCACCTGTCTCTAAGAACTCCAGAGGTGCCTGTTTCGTACCAGAAATTATGAAATACAGAGTAAAATAACTTGTAATAAATATGGCCAAAACTAGTACATTCAAATGGCCAAAACTGGTGTTATGTTGACCAGAACTGGTACATTTTAACTTTTATTTTTGAGATTAATAATTACATTTTGTGAAAGTTCCTAAATAAAATCTGATTTATTATAAAGAAAAACTGAAATTTATGGTTTTATTTACTTTCAACTTTAACAAAAAAGTCCAAAGAAATATTATTTGGCACATATTTTTCTGGAAAACTTCACTTGCTTTGGCCACAACTGGTACATCTACCCAACCAGTATTTTTCAAACTATTATGTAATCTGTCCCCACGTCACTACCAGTTATAAAAGAAGGGGGAAAGATTATCTATCAATTAGGGCATTTGGACCTAAATAATTTACAATTAATGAATGTTTTAGAGTTACAGTATTACAAATGCACATCCAATCAGCAAGCGCCTTTGTGCCATGTCATACGAAGGCAACATTGAAAATGACAGTGTCAACAAAAAAGATTCTCCAGATGAAATACACATCTTCAAAGTTTTATCTTCTTTAGCTATCATTCTTAAAATACTTTGGAAAGTATTCATGTCTGCACAGATAGGAATACATTCCCCAATAATCTTTGTCATCTGAAAGCCTTAATTCATTCATCAGCTGGTAGAAGCATGATTGTTTAATCCAGTGTTTCTCAACAGCGGCAATATTGCCCCCGTGTGGGCGTTTTTCTTTGTTAGGATTAGTAACAATTTATATTTTGGGAGGCAAAAAACAATTTTTTAGGCAATATATTATGAATAATTAAATATTTTATTCATTATATCATACAATAATTACACAAATAACATTATACTAGTGACTAGTCTATTCAATGCAATATGAATTTGGCATTAACCTCAACCTTCAGCATCAGAATTTTGAAATTTACAGCAGAGATTCACAGCAAATAATGCTTAATTTTAATTTTGTTAATTATATCAAAATATAATACATATTCTGAGTAAATAAATGTTTAATTTTTTACAAAATATATAATTATATATAATCATCAAATAAATAATAACTAATAAACCTAACAAAACTTTTTGGAAGTGAAGGGGGAACTACTACATAATGTTTTATTGAAGTGGGCAATGATTCATTAGAGGTTGAGAAACACTGGTTTAGCCCATTGATTTTTATTTCACCGAGAACCCAGCATAAACATTTTCTCTTATTTTTCTTTGTGTATTCTCTCCAGCTCTAACAAATGATTGCCTTTTTTCTTTTATTCATTGCAGAAAAGGAACCAAAAAACCCACATTTTTTCAGGATTCTCATTTCTAAGTAAAGTGTTCTGCATTGTCTAAGTCAAATTATTTGAATATCAGTAAAATAAGTGTATGTAACTTCTAATAAGTGATTTAGCAAGCTTGTGTAAGTACACAGTTTTATTTTATCCACATACATAAATTGAAATAATATGAACTGTGTTATTCTGTTGTGTGTGATGTATATATACTTACTGTTGTTTAACAGATTAAACACTGGATTTAAGACTAGACAGAACCAGACTTAACCCAGAAAGAATATCTTTACATTTTAGACTGTTTCCATCTTGTAGGTAGTAAAAGTGTTTGGTCAACCAGTTCATGAGGGACAGGATCTGATATATCGAGAACAGATTGTGCAAGAAAAAAAATTCCAGGAGTTATTTCGAGTTTCAAATAGCCAGATTTGTTCCTAGGACTCCTGTACAGTATGCTGATGTCTTAACTGCTTTGCTATCCAGCAGTTATCTAGAAGGGATAGGAATTTTCTTATGAAAAGTCCCTAGAAGTAGAATAAAAAATCTTTCTAGAAACAAAAGATGAGGGCATAAAAGGATGGGAGACTCAAAAGCTTTATTTTGTTTCAGCTTTCATTTTTTTTGAGACCTTGTGCATCAACAGGAAGCACGGTATAGGCTTTCAGCCAGAAACAGAGAAAATGCTCCAGATTTTAATTTACAAAACAGTTAAATAACTATTGAATGGACTAGGAAATTTCACTGACAAAGTACAGAATGTTTCATAATTACAAGTCAGTATAAATAATGTACAGTATTTTGGAACATGGATTACAAATGCTGTATACATGATTCCTACCCAAATTTTTTTAAAATTATATGACTTTCTCTGACTTCTCCTGACCAACTTTGTACAAATTCTCCGATTCTCACATCCATTACAGTGTGGCATATTGACAAAATAAAACAGCATTTGACTTACTATACACATGATTTCTACAACTTTTTAATAAGTTATTTTTTCTAATTAACAGTTATTTATTTTTTATAATTGGCAAATTATTAAAACTAAAAATAAAATGTTTTATTAATTTAAAATAGTTTAGTCTGTTATTAATCAACAATCACAAATCTACATGGCTTTAAAAAAGAAAAAAAGCTGCCGTGGTTTGGCTACCTATGCAACTGACCTCAGCATCCAGGTGGACTTCCATGAGACACCTCTTACATTATGAATCTAAACCGTGTGTTTAAACATCTAGAACAGGTGGAAATTTAAAAGGCCACCCGCCATAATGCAGCCATAAACTATTGCAAAGTCGACTCCTTCCCCACTGCTTGGAAGTTTTTCTATGAAATATAAATCCCTCTCCTCTCTTCTTATGTCATACACCCTTTTCCCCTACATAAGTGTTCAGCAATTCCCTGTCTTCTCCTCAGCAGTTTTTGTTTCTTGATGATGCCCATTTAACACAGGCAAAAACATTTTCATTTTGTGTACAATTTTCTTGCTGGTTATGTTTTGCAGTATTTATTTTTGTTTATTATTAACCAGTTGTGAAGTAGCAGTTGTTAACTTAATGATAATACCATTTAAATTCAAATTAATCATTTTTGTACTTTGTAAATTTTTGAGGAAATTTTGTATATGCTTAGGAGAAATTTCGGGTTCTGAAAATATTCTGCACCCCTTTTCATAAGTTGTATTCCATGCATTACTTCTTGCTGCCTGCAGATGGCTATATTTAGTCATGCATACTGGATGGCAAATCAGCAAAAAATGAACAAGGCAGCCAAAGAGGCAAATTTCCTGACTGACAATTTTCTTGACTTTTTGACCACTAGTGAAAATCCCTGACTTTTCTCGATTTTACCTAACTTTTTTAGGTGTGTAGGAACCCTGTGTATAATTAACAGTGTAATGTCAAAGAAACAATTTAATTAAACCATTCAGCATTTCAATCTTTTCAGCTCTGGAATTAACATAAAAACAATATGTAAAAAGTACAGAAATCAGTAAAACCCAGGTATATGATCTTCAATCTAAAAAAGAAGCTATCTGAAATCATTGGAAACAAAACACAATTAACAGTAGTATTTAGGAAAATAACACACTGTTGTTCAGATCTTTATATAGCTGGAAGTGCATGAGAATGACTAACAACAATAAGAACAAAAAATATTTATTGGCAGAACATTTTATAGCAGAACGCTTCGGAGCTCATTTGTCAACAAGGTTAGAGATTTTAAGACTTCTACAGATTGTATAGAAAAATTCAAAAACAAAATTTTTAAAAATAATCCTAAATTATATAAAGAAGCTAGAGATGTTGATCCTGAAATTGTGACAACCTGGAAAAAACTGGAGCAAACTGTTTCCAGATATGATCCTTGTAACTGGTACAACTACAACAAGAAAGCACTATTTTACAGACTGTTACACCAAGCAGGACACTTGTGCTATAACACAAAGGCCAATTTTTAATATGTTCCAATATATACAGTACAGTGAATTTGAGAAACTATTAGTTAAAGGGAAATCAAAATCACCCAAGTGTTTTGGCAAAACTAATAATAATAATTTGGGAGACAGAAGAATTCATGATTGCTATACAGAATCAGGTCATAAATACTAAAAACTACAGAAAACACATACTCAAACATACAACAATCACAAATGACACATGCATAAAATGTCACATCATTCCAGAAACTATACAACACACCATTTCTGGTTGCAAGCTCTTGGCACAGACAGATTACTTACATAGACACAATTAAGTAGCAAATATAATATATCAAGAGCTTGCAAAGAAACAAATTATTAGACATTCATGAACCATACTGCAAGTATATACCACAGATAGTATTGGAAAACAACACGCACAAAATGTACTATGACAGAGCCGTAATCACAGATAAAACAATTTACCACAACAGACCAGACATCACACTCATTGACAAACACAATAAAATCACATACATTATAGACATAGCCATTCCAAACACTCACAATGTACAAAACACATGCACTGAAAAAATTAGCAAGTACACAGAACTCGCCCAGGAAATAAAGCATCTGTGGAGGATTGATAGGATGCTTATTGTACCTGTCGTTCTCTCACACACACTACACAAAAGCCTGGGAACATTACAATTGAATAGAAATACATACATCACGCTACAGAAGGCCACTAAATTGAATACATGCCATATTGTTAGGAAATTCCTGAAAACAGACACAGACACACTTATTTAATTTTAGTTTTTGGTTGCTATGCCTTGACTCTGGTCCGGCATAGTACACAGCTACTGGTGTGAACTGAGTATAACCCACTAAAAAAAATAATAATAATAATAATTGCCAGTGATATGATATTTAATGCAAATCTAAATAATAGCTACCATAATGAGATAAGGCTACATAATTGCAACAAGAAAATGCAAAAGGAAAACAGAAATGTTCTTTTATTTCTAGACAATGCTATATACCAGGGGTGGCCAACCTGCAGCTCGCAAGCCACATGCGGCTCTTTGAAGGATTATTTGTGGCTCTCGATAAATGTACCCAAGTTCCCTTTTCATTTTTGTGTTATTATATTTTAAAAAATTACAGTCAACCCCCCTATAACGTACGTTCCTATAATGGAAATTCCTATAACGTAGCGAAAAAATTGTAGCAACTTTCGTATAACGTACCTCCTATAACGTCGTTTCGCGACAAGATTGATAGAGTCTGGACCAATAGTGGATGAGCAGCCGAACTACTTTCCTCCGACCCTGCGCCACGCTACGGAGCGGCTAAATTGAGTTTGCTATCGTCTGTTTAGTATTATATATAAATTATATATAAATTAGGTACTGTACATATAATTATATATTAATTATATATAAATTAGGTACTGTATATATAATTATATATTAACTTAATTTATTGTAACTTTATTATAATTATATATATGCTTTCTGCCGCCTGGCAACACGCTACGGAGATTTTAGGCTAGTAAGTTGAGTTTATTATCGTCTGTACAGTATGTAAATTAGGTACCGTAAGTCTAATACAGCACTAATTTTATACATTTCTTGTGAAAGAAACACTTCTTATTCAACGGCCATAAAAATTATTTATATTAATGATGTCTCCAAAGGTCAAGTTATTTTTATGCGAAAAATTCGTTATTAGAAATCGCGGCCGCCGTTTAATGTGCTGTTCCGCGATGAAAACCAGCTTTAAGCAACGGCGTAGTCGAACGGTACACACTCGGTAAGTAATCCTATAATTTTTTGTTTATAGCATAGTTTATACGGATTACTCCCAAAAAATTATACGTGTTTTGGAAATGTTGAGTCGAATTAGTCTAGAATCGGTTAATTTTATAGAAGAAAACCTTTCGAACAGCCTTAGTCCGTAAAGTTCCCACCTATCGGGCTGCGATTGGCTCATGTATTTAATCATTCCTACAACGTAATTTTCGGTAAGCGTGGAACGTATCTAAGCATTATAGGGGGGTCTACTGTATTATCGTTCCGTATGTGTTTCAAAATGTCTTTTAAATTAATAACAAGAAATATGAAAGACTAAGTGCAACGTTGTAACAAAATTCATTTCCGTCCAAGTTAATAATGATATGACTCATCGAAAACTGTGCGAACGAACATAAACAGTGGCGTAATCGTTTGTTATCGACCGACTCCAGACCGATTCTGAATTTGTAAACTGTCATTGCAACGGACAGTTGACATTGTGCTCTGGAGGAAACAATTTGTATCACTCTTGCTATAGATATAATTTGTAATCTGGAATTTTTTGCATACTTTTTTAATACGTATTTAATTGCAGCTCGCGAAAAATTTCAAATTTTGAAAAAATGGCTCGGACTATCAAGGAGCTTGGCCACCCTGGCTATATACCATACCCACATCAAACTTATAATCATATTGGTATTTTTTCCCAGCAAAAACTATCTCAATTTTGCAGCCCTTAGATAAAGAACTCAAATACTTTGTTAACACACATTATCAACAGTTGATATTAAGACATAATTGCTGAATATCCCCTGGTAATAGCATGGAGGCATCTAAAAATGTTTTTAGTACTAGATACCATTAAAAAAGCTGATATGTATCACTCAAGCTAGTAAAAAATTCTTAAAATCTAGTAAAATCAGTTTCAAAATGCTTTGAAAAGGCTAGATTTAATAACTTTTCAGTTTTTGAGGAAGATGACAAACTTTTATCGTAGCAACAAGAGACAGAAGCAAACATAAATGCTAAAGATTATATTGTTTTTCATGAAACCATCAAAACTGAAGAAAACAAAAATATAGCTCAATTTGATGATGATAAAACTGAAGTAACAATGAAAGAGCTAGAATAGAAAAGAGAAATCTAATTCTGCCATGTTTTAGCTCTTTATTTGTATTACAAAATGTAGAGAGATTTTTATTCAAGAAGACTTGGAATATTCATTCAATGCATTACAAGAGTTAAGGAAACTGAAAGATCTTAAAGCAAACAAACAAAAATAGATATGAAATTATTTTGTTTCTACTCTATAAATGCCTTAGAGTGCATGATTTAATTGGAAGGAGATGGTCTCTATTCATTAAAGTGCTAGTCTATGCCAAATCACAATACAGCTTATTTTCTTTAAGTCTACTATTGTGTAAATTAAAATTACTATAGTAAAAATGATGAATAATCTTTTTGTACAGCACCATAATTTTGGATTGTATTCTCAGCTAGGTCAATGTTATAAATAAAGCGAGAAAGCAATCATATTTCCATTTTTAGGGATTAAAGGCAAAATCTTTTAAACAGACATCTTCACAATGAAAATTTTTTTTACTCTCAAGCACTTCTGTTATATTAGAATTTTATTGTATTTTGGGACAAACCTCAACCAATATTGGCAGTTTTCTAAAAACTAACTTCATATAGTTATAAAAGACTCTCAGTTCAAAGAAAATTAAATTTTCAAGTATGATACACATTTCATAGTTTTAAGCCATCATGTTATACTTAATAGACAACGAGCAATTACTTATTCTGACATCATAATGCAGGCTGCAATTTTTAATCATATTTTCAATTAATTTAATTTAAAATATACGTTTGCTACCTGAAATTAGTAGTGGCTTACCCCTGTATACCATACTTTTTTCTGCTAGCAATAGAGTTATGCCAATCATCTAACTAACTCCTTTCAGGAGAATATTTTTTAATTAAAACACAACTTCCAGTTTGCATCAGAAGTTCATATATAGTTAATTGTAGCCTTTTATCCTTAAGGTTTCCATACCTGGTCTTGTCTTTCATCTATCTAACCCCATTCTCGATATTAAGGAAAGACAGATGGACGACAATGGAAATTTATAGATCTATGATTTTTTCAAATTGCAGCACAATTAATAGGCAAAAGTTAGTTACTAAGAATACATAAACAATTAACAATCATATAATATATTCTGAATAATTTACATAAAAAAAACATTCATTATCACAACTTGAAAGTCCAACTGAGATAATAAATGTTTTGATGTAATATTTAAAATTCAAATACTTTCATTATAATAATTTATAATAAAATATAATTTTAATATAACATATTTAATTAAAAATGTAATTGTTAAAAGCAAATAAAATTTAAATTGAAATAATATATTTTCCAAATACATATTTTTGATTTAACAAATTTTTTTTTAATACTGGTACTGTACTAAACAATTATAAAAATATTTTTTGAATAAAAAATTTTACTTCTAAGCAAAAAAATTAAATTTATGTAGAAATACAATAATTTAATATATTTTTAAATACCCTTCTACATAGCTTTAGTCATCTCCTCATGAAGACAGCATGATGCAATAAAAGCCAATACTTACTTCAGCACTGAAAGGCACACATGTATTTACTTAAATACCTTTTGGTACTGAAGTAAATATGTGAAAAACAATAAAATACTGAAGTTAAATTTTGTTAAAATTATTAATTTATAATTTATTAATAATTTCAATAGTATAATTTTCTTGATTTTCCTAAATACACACACACAGAAATATAGTTTCGATGTAATTATATAATTTTTACACAAATTAAAAATCTAAATTTAATTTGAATCTTATTAAAGAAAAAGATACTTTTTTTTTAATATTTCAATAATTGTAAATTTTTTTGTTGGCATAAATGGTTATAGTTACAAATATCACTCAATTTTTTTTATTTTTTGGTCATTGGTAACTGGAGAAAGAATTGAAAATTTTCTGGATATTTCGATAAGAGTTTTTAATTGGAAAGCAGTGTCATCATTATCACTATCATGGGGTGTTAATAATCAGTTAGCTAACTAAATACTCTTAGAAATTCTAAAAAGTAGCATATGTCTAAATTTAAATATTTATGTGGCTAATCAATATCAGTTTTATTTTAAAATCATGATTTGTAAAAAAAAAATCCAAAACAATATCTATTGTTTTAGTTATCTATTGGATTAAGTTCAAGAAATAAGGTGACGAAGCTAAAAATAACTTTAAAAAAATATAAAAAAAAACAGATAATTTCAAACCAAATGTCAGCAAAACTAAAATCATAATTGTAACAGTAAAGAAGATGTACAATTTTAGATCAGAAAATTGCAATAAAATAATCATTTGTTTTTCTTTAAAATAAAAAAAATGTAGGATAAATAGTAAGTATTCTCTAAACATCATTAACAGTAAATGATATTTTTTATTATCTTTTTTTATCTTCTGAAACAGAACAGAAAAATGTCTTTTGTATTTATGGCTCATTAATAAGATTTTCCTTTTTAAGCAATATTTTTTACAATCACTACAGCTAAAATATTCTTACAATATTAAAGATTTATATCATACTTATCAACTTTGAATCGTTACGGCACTACAAATAATTAGTGATAGAATTTAAAACTAGTATTGTTAAACATAGATATTATTATAAAGTAGCTCATGCTGCAAGAATTTAGTACTGTATAAAATACTACTCTGCACTTTAACTTCTACATCACAAACCTTCCATCTGCATTTCATCTCTTTAAGTGTTAATAACTCATACATTAAATTTAGAATAATTAAAAATCAGTCAAATATACTTAATTTTTACTGTAAATAAAAAGATAAATACAAATTACACTAACATATTTTTTGTTTTTGAATATTTATACTTAACTATTTAATTAAAACCTAGTAAATATAAATAGTAATCAAATATCATACTTCTTTAACATTGAACTTCATATCTAAGTCAAGTAATAACTACTTTTACTCGAAAACATTTGCATATAAGTTACCAATAAACTCGAACTTAAGACGACTTCCATACTACTTAATTACTTAAATTATTTATTTATTTATTTAATCGTTTCTCGGATACATTAATTATTTATTACGTTCTGATATTGGAATATTCGCATGCATATATATATATTTTTTTTTCTTTTAAGATTTTTCCCTAGTTCTTTTTTACAATATGGAAGTCATATTGGGTTCATACAAGGACAAAAGTGTGTTTTGGCACCTTACCGGCTAACAAATTCCGTGCTATTTTACTTGCAGGGTAAGCACTAGCTATAATAACTATTAGATTTCATAACCATAACAATGATATTTAAAATACTCGGATCATTAATAACTTCTGACCACGTGGACAGAAAATTTCCATTCACCTCCGCCATGTGCATCTTTTACCCTTTCCGGGAAAGAAATCGCGATCGAAAATAGGAAATGCGTTATCGATACTTTAATTAACGAGCAGTAAATTTTATTTATTACTACTTTTAAAATTTTAAAAAAGAATTATATTTATATTTTATAAGTTAATCACACATACCAAACTAATCAGAAATTGCATGGACTTGCTGTGATTGTCTATATAAACATATCTACTGCCTCAATGTGACATTGCATGGATCAGCAATCTGACTCAACTGAACTACAAATCACAGGAAACACAATGGTGATTANTGTTTTAAATAAAAATTTTTTATTTAAAAATTATTTCATATATTTGTAATGAAATAATGTTTCATTGGTTGAGCAAAATTGAATTGAAAATAATTGTATTGTTTCGTATTGTTTAATTAATTATCTTCGACTGAATTATCATAGAAATCTATAGTCGTATTTCGAATTTTCTTAAAAATTTTATTATAAAAATGCATTAAAGTAATAAATATTATTATAATTAGAAAGAATAAAAAACAAATAAAATTAATATAAATTATATTAACAGTCTGCTAGAAGCTAAATGATGTTGTATCACTTAAATGTCGCTTACTCCGACGATTTCAAGAATATTTTAAACTATAATATAATGCAATTTTTTTTTTAAAAAAATATTAAATTTATCATTCAATGAAACTTATGTAATAGTTTTTTCAGAAGCCACACTCAATAAGCGGTATTTTTTCATACAGGAGGTGTTCTTTCATACAGGAATATGAAAGAACACCTCTTGTTGAGTATGGCTTCTGAAAACGCTATTACATAAATTTCATTGAATAAAACAAATAAAAGGGAGTGAATGGAAATGTATAAATTTATGTAATGGTTAAATATTTCTATTTCCCGTTCCTCTGATTTTCCGAATGAATATAGGAAGGGAAATCTACAAAAGACTCTTTAGGGCACAGATGAGAGCTAGAACACGAATAAATAAAACAGTTCTCCTCTCTGAAGGATCTAGAATATGTGTCGGCTCAGAAATTATTATTAGTGAGTTGATTCTGATAATACATCAGGTCCCGTCACTCACCTCCTGACCATTCCCATTGTGGATCTGACCAAATATAAGATGGGCATAGAAAATTTCTTCTTAGTTCTTGCAGGACTGTTAAAAAATATTATTAAGAGAGAATAAATTTATATGGCTAGATCTCATAAAGATGCGATCTTATCGATTATTATTCATTATAAATTGATGGATGGGCTGTTTTCCGGGTTTCTTCGCGTGCCTAATAAAGGGACCAGATTTTCATAGAAAGTTCTGAGAAGTATTCTCTAGAAAGATTGCCCTTGTATTACGTTACATTATCTCATTAAATCAAACTACAATAAACCTATTCATTGTAAATATTAGCATTAGGAACAAATGAACATTACAAAAGATATATTAATCATAACATGTTATTAATGGATTCAATCAATCCCATAAACAGATTTTTAGATTTATTCCAGTTATCTTAGATGATGACAGATGCAAAGTTGAAGCGGTTATCTTTTTCTGTACTGAAGCGGGGCCCTAGACATTTGTCTATTGGTTAATCCGGCACTGGTTGGCAGAAAGTGAAGAATTATTAAATTAAACTTCAGGCTACTATCTGGTTACATGTTCGATATGAATCAAAAGACCACAGATTTTGGATTTATGATAAGATTATATTTAATTTAATCTTGCCAAATATTTCATAATGCTTATGTATGTTGCATAAACGTCATCTAACACCAGTCCGTACAAAGCCAGTGGATGCCGAATTTCGCAATCGTGATGGTTGATTTGATCCAATTTAATGTTTTCTTCATGTCTTACACATTCGGGTCATCTCATTACAAATTTTTTATTAATAAGTAAAGTAGAGATGTAGCGCCTTATTGGAATTATATCCGCTTTACAGTTAAATTAATATCATTACTATCTTATTCAAAAAATTATAAGTAGAGAATACAGTAATGCACTATCTAAAAGAATCTATTTTTAAATTAATGGTGGATTTCTTCGAAAATTTTATAGATTCAAAGCTTTTAGAATTTACAGTTAAATAAAAGAGTAAATTCTAAAAAGTACACAAACATATTTAGAAATAGCTATATGCAGTGTTTATTTTATAATACATCAATTTACTCTGTAAAAACTATGCAAAGAAAGTGTTCTTTAGCTATGAAACTTGGAACATGAAATGAGTGTGTAAAGATAAAGAAACAATTACATTTTTCATTACCAATTGGACTTTCAATTGGAGCGCTGTGGCAACGTAACTGTCACATGTTAGTACGTAGTAAATATTTTCGATGACTATATAAACCGATATAAGGCATGATATGAAGTCAAATAACAATCTAAATGTTGTCCTATGAGAGATTCCGCCAGATGTTCTGTAGTTGTTGGGCTAATTTGCTCTTTTTCCGTGATGGCTGCAATTTCTTCCTTAGCATATTCCACATATGTTAGGAATATGGTCATGGAAATTTGCTGGTCATGGAACGGTATGAACCCCACGGAGGAATTGTTTGGAGATTCTCTCCATGTAAGGCTTTATATTACCATGCTCTGGTAAATAGTATAGACAGCGTGACATCATAGACAGTACAATTGATTGCGAAATGCTGTCGACATACTGGCGAGGTTTCAGAGTATTTGTAGCAATACTAGATGATCTACTGTCATAGAAGATGGCTGCTCAAATTATAACCCCAAGTATAATGGTCGTCGTCTGCCACTCCACTACTGTAGCTGGATTAGAGCGATTATCCTCTACACGCGGATACGATTATCAACTGCGCCCAGAGAGAAGCAGGATTTGTCACTGAATACTATAATCCAATTGGGCGATCAGTGGTAGAAGTGGTAAGGAATGGTGGGAATGAAGTCTTGTCTCTTCCAGACGTTGCCGAATGATGTCCCTTGATACTACAAGCGGCGTAAAGGAAGTTATTTTTTTTATGGATGGAAGACAGTGACGCGATTGGTGTTGTAATGGCTGCTCTCAATTGTGCGATCCATTAGAGTACTTGTCACTTTGGGACGTCCAGATTTTTTGTGCTGCGACTGTAAGGTTTCCGACGGGGATGGAATGGCCGGGACTGACGAGAGGTCAAGATGGTCGCATGTGGGTACGATCGGCAATAAGACAGACTCTACGGTTACAAAAAACCGTTTATTTCACATGAAAAAATTTTCATGATCTTCGAAGTTCTAAGTCGACAGAGAAGGACCTCTGGGTCTTCTCTTTTCTAAGATAGTCCCGAATAAATGAGTGACCCCGGTTCGCGAATGAGAGTTTCTTCGACGTGTTGACGGTTTTAGGACGATGCGGTTGATTTCAGGTGATGGGAAGATGTCGATCCGAGGAAGGGAGACGTAGAGAAAGATAGGTACGAGACACACAAACAATTGATCAGACACTTGGAATTTTCGGAAGAAGCCGTCACGTCCTCGAAATTTCGGGGTTTTATTTAATTTCTGACTTCGATCGCCCATTCCAATTGGTTGCTTTTCCCCGTTCTCACTTTTCAAGCGGTTGCTCCCTCGTTACTAATTGCAACGAGAGGCCGGATGACCGAGCGGTCAAGGTGGCAGCCTACTGCTCTGGGGGACCCGGGATCTATCCGAGCGGGTCAAATAATTTCAAGGAATTTTTCTCGGGGTGGTCCGTCTGGATATGTCGGGCCTCGTCCTTCACCACCGGGCCGCCCCATTGTGGGCCTGCTAAAAAGTGGCCCTCTTAGTACCCACAGGATTTTTTTTAATTATAAAAAAAATGTAACGAGATCTCAGCTTAGATCGCGGGAGAGGTCAAAATCAATGTTTAATTCGATCCCAATGGTCGATCTCAGGACTTACATTCTTCTATTGCTTTTACGTTCGCGTCGCGTTTTTCATAAATAAAGAATTATTTCTAGCTTCTTTTTTTCCTTCAAAAATTATTTTTTTAATGCAAACTTCAGTGAAGGTTCGGACCTGTCCAGATCTTCACACTATGTCAGTGGCGTGCCGTGACATTTGATGATAGGGAAGCTGTGTTTCTATAAGAAGCCGACTTCCAGGGGCAATCAGTTAATTCTGTCTTTAAATGTATTTTTAATAGATTATTTATCTGGCGTACTTAATAAATAAACAAGTTCAATATAATTACCTCTGATATTAGATCCAATATATTCCCTATGCCCTCTAAATGCCAATTCTTGCTTTGATAAAAACATATATTATATCTAAATAAATAGATGTTATATCTATTAACCGTAACTATCTCGTTATAATTTTCAATATTTATTTTATATTATTTACTAATGTTAAATTCTATTCCGCTTCGATTTCCAAATCGCTTCAAATACGAAAGAATCGACGATTTTTCGTGTTTTTTGCCAGCTAAATTGTCAAAGACATTCTTATTCCACACACTAATTTCATTCGAAAATAGTAGGCAAGCCAACAAAACAATTTTTGCATTTTTATGCATTTACAGAGCCATTTTATCGTGAAAATGTCGAACAAATTTTTTTATTGAAGTGTTTATATTTAACTTAGGCATTGGCCTTTCTCTTTTAATAATGTTTTCTTTTTCATTATACGATCTCGAGCCAAAACTTTTTAAAATAAATTTTCAATATCGCGATTACATTCCGAATCGCTAGCCACGATATAAGAGCTAAAATTAAAAATAAAATTATAAAAACTTACTCGGTGAAATAAAATGTGTGGTGGATATACATACCTGGTACAAAACCTTCTTCAATTGTATGAATATACAGTACTTTTAAAGAAAATTATAATTAAATATAACTTTGTAATGAAACGTACATGAAAATAACATAACATATTCTTTACTCTTTAAATCTTAATCACTTAGTCAAATAGCACCCTACGAGTGGAATCAGAGACGGTCCTGATAGCTGTGCAATGTGTACTGTACATGCACGCGGGCTGCCAAATCCCGAGGGTGCCCATACCGGTCAATTTCAAATGCCCCTTTTGTCGCATCACTACTATACCTCAAAAGACGCGACAGGGTTCTTGTAAATTTTAAACGTTTCTTACCATAGCTGTAAAAGTCCAAATATATTAAACTACATAGATTGTCCTTCGTTTGTTTTCTAACTAATTCGTTTTAGGACCAGGTGTTGTCAACGGAAATTTCCAAAATTTACAACTTTTCGGTCACTCTCGTCGAACTGAAAAAATTTCTGTCTTTATTACATCTAATACAGTATTTCGAAGAAATCAATCCCCACTGTACTCGGCTATAGATTGGTTCGGTTAAGCTTTTGTTTAAGTAATATTCCGGCTCTTTCGTCAGGGTTTTGTGTCGCCAATTCCCTAATCGCTTAATTATTTAACTACTTCTTAAGTAGAAATAAGTCGAAACCGGTTACTTTGTACTCGAATATTTGTAGTCTCGGGAAAAAGTGGAAAGACAAATTTTTATGACAAACGGATACATAAATCGTAAATTTAAGGAAAATAAATTCTAGAGCTTTTTCTGTACCTCGTGCATCTCTCTCATTCATTAAATTTAGTTGTAAATTATGCTACCAAAGTAACGGTTAACTTTTTAACATTATACGAGAATTGTACACGTTTTTTTCTACATCCCCTTAAAGATGGGATATACGAAATCGTAATATCATCGGTTTAACATTGAAATCCGTGAGTAATATAAAATCGGAGAGCGGAATAAATATATCAAATATTTATATTTTAATGGATTTTTTAAACTCCTGTCAACTATACAGAACTATCGTAAAAACATACCAGTAAACTCTTATTGGTTATGTTAAGTGTGTGTCATTTGTTCAACGAGTGTGTGTCATTTTTCAACGAGTGAATAATCTACTCGTTATTCACGTAATTGGCCAAATATCTAGTGGGCGGGCGGCTAACAGTCCAGAACCGGTCCCGAATAGAATTGGAAGCGCTATATGTGTAAGCATCTACCCAAGGTCTTCTTCGGTGGTGTTAATATGGAGATTTTAGCTCAATGTAGGCTCTTTCTCCGAATAGACGTGTGTGTATGATCGCTATGAGACGGATTTGCCGGCTGTATCGAACAGCCTATACGTACGCGCGGGAAATTAATGCCTTCCGGAAGGACTTTTATGGGGAACTGGCCTCCTATTCAGTCGTTATGGGCAAGGAGAAAACCCGGAAAACTCCAAGCAGCCAGCCTGTCCGATCGCGGCGCGAACCCACGACCGAACTTCCCAGTGTTTAGGGTCTGGTCACCGCTATGAGCGGCAACGGAGACCACTCGCCCACTGGTGGGGGCCTCAACCCAAGGTCGTAGGCTTCCACCGGCTAAACCGGGTGAGGTTGGTGCTCTGTAAAGTGCATGCGCAAATCTGGCTTTTTGGAATCTGAGAATACATAGATTCCACTCCGCACTAATATTCGAATATAAATAGCAATCTTATTTTTTTTTCACGTGTAGTACAAAAATTTGTAATAAGATACACAATGCGGTTATAATAAAACATTGTGCGATTATTTTCATATAATTAAAATTAATATGTATTTATTTTTTAGAAAATACAAGGGAAGCGGCGCTTCCACCGCTTCTAATGACGGCACGCCACTGCACTATGTGTATTCTTCTAGACCCACTGTTCAACATCATCTTACTGCAGCATCGATTCAATCAAAAAAAGGCGGCAGACACGTCTGCATTTTCCATTTTGCTTTTATTAATTAAGCGTAAGTTGTGACCTTTCTCAAACGCGCTTAGGAAATACTGCCAACGGGAGCGCTGAGGCATCTTCACAGATTTCTTAGAGTTTACTGTTTACGTTGTCAGTGCAAACGTGTCATTCAAATACAATGTCCGCAATGAGAGTAAAATACTATATGCAAAAATTTTGTAAATTGTGAAGAGGTGGAGAAATTAGTAGAATGACGATGTTCTGAAAAAGTTTATTTGAAGTAACTTTTTACCAAAATCATGCTGAAGTATTTTAATCAATGATCACATAAGAAATTCTTGCTTATTTACCCTAAATAGTTAGGAGAGACTGGGGCTAGTTGTCATTGTGCAAATATCGCCTTTATAATCATCAGTAATTTTTTTTAATCGATCTATTTTTGAAATTAGCTCTGTCTTGGCAGGAAACATAGATAAATTAACGTATTGTAGATCTGTTTTACAGAAATGCTTGATTTTATTATCGGGAGATTAAATTTGACATCAGCAGGGTATTTAAAAATTGATGATAAAAATGTGACACAGAGGTGTATGTAGTCGAAAGTGAATTAAAATTGCTGACATCATATTTGAAAGACCTCTTTATATGAATCCCAGAATGCGCTCTGGAAACGTCAGATATGGTCATTGGCAAAAAAATTTTAATCATTTGCCTATCTAGCCAAATAGCATTTGTACACGGAGTATGGTGGATCTTGTTCTATTGTTTAGAAGTGCGTCGATTATTTTTGCAAGAGTATTATACTCGTATACATAAAACATAAAGTACAAGGCAAATGGTTGGAAGGTCATACAGGACAGGCAAGAAAAGGAGTACGTGTCTGATAATGATTGGTTCTTTGTTAAGGGAGAGAATTTATGAAGATGTCATCACTTTGTAAGTTATCCAACATGTAAGACGAACTTGAACTCGAGTGCTGGTGCGCCACTATTTTCCTAAGAATAGAAACTGTTCGGCTTTCTCCACCTTTAGAGGACATCTCGCCCTTAATCTGATTTATCATGCATGTATAGGCTAATTAGTTTTCAAATCCTCTCTCGCCCTTTTTGTCCGTTTATTCTTCCTAGAATAAACTGATAATTGCTATGATTAGTCTTTCTTCTGAAAAGATCAAAATTCGAAAAACCTATACCTGATTTGAAGGTTGGTTTGTTTGAATGTCAGCAGATCTCTAAATGGAAACAAACAAAAAGGACAAGACTAATTCATATCTATTTATGAATGTCTTGGTGTGTTGTTTACGTGCCTATTAACTCAAATCTCTTCTAGCATTTATTTAGTGACATTCAATGAGATCAGCTCTCTCGGTAATAAAAATATTGATTTTTATATACAGTGAAACCTCGCTTAACGAGCATAATTAGTTCCAGAATCTTACTCGTAATGCGAAACACTCGTTAAGCGAAACAATTTTTCCCATAGAAGTTAATTTAAAATATGATAAAAAATACTTCAATGCCGGAAAAAAATACTCAAATACTGTATTTACTTGCATATAATATGAGGTTTTTATTCATTTTTCAGTGCTTCAAAAACCTAGGCGTCCTATACATGCGAGCGAGTAAATACGGTATTTTACATATAACATTTATATTCAAAGAAAATTATATAATATACATTGTTATGGAGCATGAATCATCATCATCTTTTCTTCTAGTACGGAATGAACCAACCTGGAATGAGGATTCGATTTGCAGAAAACAAAAAAATCAGATAACAGCATGATGGAGCATGTGCACAATCTGGAACTTCCCTTCTCCTTGTCGCTTAACGAGTGACGAACTCGTTAAGTGAATCATTTTTTAACTGCCATTACCATCTTCCATTTTTCTGTCTTATGTCTCTAGCATCCACCCAGGCAGTAGATCCACTTTGTAGATCCCACTCCAGTCCCTCTTTCTATCACAATGGAGGGCATCCAACAGGTTGTTTACCTTCCTGGTCAACACTCTTTGTACATATCCATTCATGTCAGTGCACGTTACATGTACTACCCATCTGGTGTGTCTCTCAGCTATAATTTGTATGATATCATAGTCATCAACTTTGCAATGTAGTTCCTCATTGTGCATTGGTAACAGAGAAATCATGAACCAGTTTTATTATCCTGCATGGATCCAAAGATCTTTCCAAAGACTTGCGTTTTCAAACATTTGCAATTTGTGTTCAGTGACACCATTTCACAGTCATATAGCAGTAGTGTTGCCACCTTTTCAAAATCGCTGACCTGGACGGCAGGTGAGGTTTGTTTGAACAGAAGTTCCTGATGCATGCACAATGTCATTTTGCAATGCAAATAAATTGCAGTTCATGCCGGTTCTAAATCAGTTACAGTTAGGGACTAGGGAGACTTGGGTAGGAGTAACATAAGTAACCTAAATTAAGAAAAACAACTACAGATGACTTAGCTCTATTGGATATTGGAGATGTGTACGAATATGAATTGCACAAGCAAAACAAAGAAAAAAAAGTTGACAGGTTGCGCACGATATTCCTGGACAAAATAAATAGTTCACCCAGACAGTGAGTCGATTCCCAGACTGTCCGGGTGAAAACTGGACGGGTGGTAACACTATATAGCAGCATTGATCAGATAATGGTTTTATACAATCTTAACCTTACCTTTCTAGAAAGTTGTTTAGATTGTAGTACTTTTTGCAAGCTATAGTATGATGCATTATGGAGCCTTGAGTAAATTTCTGTTGTGATGGAATTATATCAATCATTAATGTTAATTATAAATGTAATATTATATATCTGCAATGTATAATAAGGTAAATATTATTTTAAATTGATACAAAAAGTCATAAATTTCTGTTCTTTTATTACCAAAATCATTTTATATGNGTCAAATTACTTCATATTTACTTAAATACTTAAATAATTAATACATCTACTTAAAATATTAATTATATTTATAACTAATTATTTAAATTAGCCTTATAGTCCAATAATACAGCAGATTGTTTGGCATTAATTTCATCAAATATTGCTACAAAATTACTTCATAAAATATATAAAAGATCTACAATAAAATAGCTTGATATGTGACACAAAACATCTCTATCAGCTTGATATTGGTATATAAATTTTTAATTATTAACTGTAATATATGAAAAATCATTATCATAAACTAAATCTAAAATGTTGTGTCTGTATGTTAGACAATTACTATATTTGCTAAGAGAGAAAATATGCCAAGTTGTATAGATATATTGTTATGAAGTGTAACAAATGCATTAAGTCACTAAGAGATATGAAGTACAACTTCACATTATTTAATCTATAGTTTATTAGTAATTACTCAATTAAAATACATCTATATAAAAAATAATATACAAAGTTGCTGAGATATTTCCAAAAAGTAAAATTTAATATTAGTATGAAAGTGATAGTCATATAAATTAACAATATAATAAAATAAAACCCAATACATATTTAGTAAAATAATTTTAATTAAATTAAGAACTTAATTTTCATAGAATTAATTAATGAATCGATTTAAAAAAAAATGTTATATATAAATCAATTTATGGAAAATTAAATAAACTTATACTAATATACTACATTATATGTTTTGTCTAAGTAACCTTACCATTAAAGAAATTTTTTGATGTTTTCTTTCTTAATGTATTAACATCATTATCATCAGTATTAGCCCATTCTAGAACTAATCGTCTACCATAAATATGAGTACTGTTGGACAGTGCTTTAAAGGCTCGCTGAATTAAATGTATTATTTTGATTAATGCAATTTTAATATAAATTTTAAAATGTTATAAAAGTTTAAATCTATTTACTTTAGCATCTTTTCTGGTTACGAAAATAACAAAACCAAATCCACGATGAGTTCCTGTACCGTGAAGCTTCTTTGGTAGTCTGACTGTTTGTAATTCTCCAAATACTCTGTAAAAATTTTATATAAAGCAATGAAATTATTATTGATTTTAAAATATTTAAAATCCATTTATTGCAATGAATGAATGGAATTAACTGATTTCTTTATGAAAAAATAAATTAATCTTATATGAAATAAATTTTTCTTTAATATAATTAAAATGTTAATGAAAATTAAATATATTAAATTACTTCCAGAATACTTAATTTAATTAATTAAATCACTGTTTCTATTAAACACTTATTTTATTTTACTAAGATAGATACTTTAGTTTAAATAATAAAATACATATGAGAGTCATAAATATCATTTTTCGCTCACTATCAGAATTCTAGTTTAATCAATATATCGTAGTATTATTCATCATTTTATACTATATATGATACAAATTATATCTTCAATTAATCATAAGTTACAAAATAAATGTTAAGGTTTCAGTAAATTAGTCATTAAATATTGTAAATTATATTGTTTTAACAACAAAAAATTATTATATGTCAAATTGAATTACTATCTATTTGCTTTCCATTTATTTGCTTTACTGTATATTCTGTCACTATGCTTTTTTTCAAATTTGAGTCAGTTTATTAAATACAATGTAACTTCATGCTTTATCTAAAGCATGAAGTTACATAGATAAGTTACATAAAGTTACATTATAAAATTATGATAGTCTTATCTATGTAATTTCATCTAAAGCATGAAGTTACATAGATAAGACTAAAATAATTTTATAATTTCATATAAAATCATTGTTATCATGAAATTTATTCCCTTTATTCAATTTTTTATTTTCAATTAAATCATTGTTACTAGACTCCAAACTTTCACATAAAATTACAATAATTACATTGCTTCTTCCAATTTGAATTTAAAATGGTAGATGAAACATTTTAAACAGAAGTAGCATTTGATAGAATTTTAGAAATTGAATATTTCATTTTGACTGTGAAAATGGATGTGTCCAAAAATGCTTAAATTATAGAAAATTACATAAAAATCCAGAATAAGCAGGTATTTAATGCAATTTTCATTTAGTTAATATGTATAAAACGATGAGATTTTAACCATGTTCAATGCTGAGGATTACCTTGGAATGTACTGTCTCATCCAATATGTGAAGATAGGGTTGCCAGATGTTCTAGATTTTTTCCAACTGCCATCTATTAATAGGAGTACTTTATTCTAAAAACTGTTCCTACATTAAAATATTTTATTCTTTTCCACATTTTAAATGTCTGTCATGGCAGAGTAAAAACCATCCTACATGTCCTAGAATTGAAGCATCCCAGTATCTTTAGAGAAGAACTCATTTTGTTCTAGATTTTATTCCCGAGTACCTGGACCCTATGCTAAGGACACTCATGTGCATCAAAAAGTGTTTACGTAATTACTTAAAAATAAACTTTTTTATAAACAAAGGATAAAATTTCCTTATCATTTATTGTTCACTTAAATCAGCAGGAAAATAATTTATAAAACTATACAAATTTAAAGATTTAAACTACCATACTTAATATTTCAAAATGTTTCCAAGATAAAAATATTGATGTCCATGTCAAATTAGTAATTAAAGTAATGCATACTGTAAAAGTTATGATTCTAAAAATGTCAGTTTTCTTAACTATGTTAATTTCTTTACACAAACAATAAATCCATAAACCCAATTTTTAAGTAATGCCAAACAATTTGCCATATTATCAGGCTTTAATAAGGCTAATTTAATAATTAGATATAAAATAACTGCCTAACTCTAGTCAAATTACTTCATATTTACTTAAATACTTAAATAATTAATACATCTACTTAAAATATTAATTATATTTATAACTAATTATTTAAATTAGCCTTATAGTCCAATAATACAGCAGATTGTTTGGCATTAATTTCATCAAATATTGCTACAAAATTACTTCATAAAATATATAAAAGATCTACAATAAAATAGCTTGATATGTGACACAAAACATCTCTATCAGCTTGATATTGGTATATAAATTTTTAATTATTAACTGTAATATATGAAAAATCATTATCATAAACTAAATCTAAAATGTTGTGTCTGTATGTTAGACAATTACTATATTTGCTAAGAGAGAAAATATGCCAAGTTGTATAGATATATTGTTATGAAGTGTAACAAATGCATTAAGTCACTAAGAGATATGAAGTACAACTTCACATTATTTAATCTATAGTTTATTAGTAATTACTCAATTAAAATACATCTATATAAAAAATAATATACAAAGTTGCTGAGATATTTCCAAAAAGTAAAATTTAATATTAGTATGAAAGTGATAGTCATATAAATTAACAATATAATAAAATAAAACCCAATACATATTTAGTAAAATAATTTTTTTTCAAAATGTAAGATTTAAATATTTTTACAGACCTGAACAAATCTGCAATTTCTCTTGTTGTTGCTTGGAAAGGTATATTCTTGACTAAAATTTTAGAACTTTTTTGCTTTCCTTCTTTAGCTTTTTTCCTTGTAGCTGTTACTGGCCTGTAAAGATTATTAATAATCTTTATTTTAATTTTAGAAATATTTCTAAAATATCTTAAATACTAAGTTTTATATATTAACAACAAATACAATAATTTCCAGAATTAACATATCACTTTAAACATTCTAGTAAGTATTTATTTAAATATTTTAACTTTAGAAAATCTTATTGACCATGTCTAAAAGTAAACGAAGCCTGAGGCAAGTCATGTGACTGGACCTTCTTCAACTTCCAGTTGAACGTGGAAGTTGTGTTAATAGTCGATGCGAAAAACATTGTGTGCATCAGTCACGTTTCTTTAAATAACTATATTGTCTCATAAAATTATTGTTAGAATATATTATTGTTTATACATAAAACTAAATTTAATTCGACTTTCTTCTCCATTTCTTTGATGCATTTTTAGAGAAAAAAGTGCAACATTCATCTTTTATTCTTGCTTTGTTTACTCAATACTATTCAGAAATGTCTACAATTACTCAAAAAAACTCTTGTTTATATTTAAATTAAATATTTTCGATTTTTTAAAATTTTCTACAGGGTTTTTATATGAAGATAATAGTGAGGTTGAGGCTGAAGTTTTAAACACAAAAATGTGTATGTTGGACATTCAGTGCCACTTTCCTGTAAGCCTAGAAGTTTGACAATGGCATTTGGAATGTCAGTGGAATCATGCTCGACATACCAAATGCCATCGTCAAACTTCTAGGCTTACAGGAAGGTGGCACTGAACGTCCAATGTACACGTTTTCGCGATGAAAACGTCAGCCGCAACCTCTCTAATGCTCCATATAAAATATATTTCAAAATTATTTTGTATGGAGCATTATCTTCATATAAAAATCCTGTAGAAAATTTTAAAAAATCAAAAATATTTAATTTAAATATAAATAAGAGTTTTTTGAATAATTATAGACACTTCTGAATAGTATTGAGTAAACAAAGCAAGAATAAAAGATGAATGTTGCACTTTCTTCTCTAAAAAATGCATCAAAGAAATGGAGAAGAAAGTTGAATTAAATTTAGTTTTATGTATAAACAATAATATATTCTAACAATAATTTTATGAGACAATATAGTTATTTAAAGAAATGTGAGTGATACACATGATGTTTTTCGCATAGAATATTAACACAACTTCCATGTTCAACTGGAAGTTGAAGAAGGTCCAATCACGTGACTTGCCTCAGGCTTTGTTTACTTTTAGACACGGTCAATATGTAAAGTAACTTACTGTGTTGCTCTGTTTGAAATTTTTAGTTCTAATGCATGATCATTTAATTTTGAATGCTGTAATTGTTTTAATGCTTGTTGTGCAGAATTTTTATGCTTATATTGAACAAATCCATATCCCATTGATAAAAGACAACCTTTTAATTAAACAAGTAATAAATAATTAAAAATTATTTTAAAAATCTGTTTATAATTACTATGATGCTAATCATTTTTACCTGGATGGTTGAGATCTTTCTTTTTTGCTATGGTTGCAGAATGTATGGGTCCAATTTTTTTAAAATGCTAAAATACATATAAATAAAAAAAAAATTCAGATTATTTCAAATAAAATCAAAGGTTTCTATATTATTATTTTCTTTATAAGTAGCTAAACATTTATATTGAAAATTATAATCATGCAATATGCAAGTTTGTACGTTGACAATCTTTGAGAGCTGCCAAGAAACTGGAACTAGCTGGCCCAATTTCATTTTAGCAAGAGGGATAAACTTTGGGCCCTGTTATAAAATGTTGTGAATCCTGTTGCTCCTTTTGTTTTTGTTTGCATTATATTTCAAATTCTGTTCTTTCTCATACTCACAATCCCAGATATAAAATAAATGATCCTGTTGTGAAGTTTGAATGTTTGCATAACATTCATAATACTTCATAATAAAAAAGAATAACTCTTTTGGGGTGTCTTCATAATTCATTCTTTTCTCACATCTCAGGAATACAACAAAATCACACAGCAGAATTGACCTTTATTTTGAGGATCTTCTCCAGCTCAATGTTTAAAACATGTTAATAAAATAAAAGCAAATTCCATCATGTAACTGTTGAATTCCTGAGGTGTTTCTAATATATAATTTTCATTCATTATTATTGTTTGGTTTTATCCACTTTAATTACAACTATATTATTATTCTTTAAAAAGTTTTTACATTCATATATTATTTTTTATGTTGGTAATACTTCTTATCATATATATAATTTTTTTTTTGTTTTAATTTGTTTACTCTAGTTTTTAATTTTCCTCTAATATCTTGTTGCTCTATTGGTATGTGTCAGAAAATTGCAGAATTTTTTTTGTATTTTAAAAATTATAATATAACATTAATATCAGATCTTAATAATAAAATAAAAAATTAAATTACGGACAAATAATATGAAAATATTAAATAAAAAAAAACATTATCTATAAATTAATATGTACTGTACATGTGAGAATAATAAAATTTATATGGGCAAAACTGAAAGAAAATTAGAAAATAGAGTAAAAAAACAGATTTGTGTAATAAAATACAATTTTGTCAGACTCAGAAGTAGCCAAACACTGCAATACTACAGATGTGTAGAGGTTATATTTTTAATATCAATCTGATTTTAAAAATATAAAAATAATTTGTACAGAACAAAATGTACATAAAAGAAAATTAAAAGAACACATGAAAATTACAAATACAGATAAAAAAATTAATATAATTGTTTAGACATAAATAATATGGCAAAAATACAGAGGGGGAGGGTGAAAAAGTAGGTATACAGTTGAGAATCTGAGAAATACAAATGTTTGATGTTCATTATTATTATGTTGGGTTTTGTGAGTTATACTCGGTTCACACCGGTGGCTGTGTACTATACCGGACCAGAGTCAAGGCATAGCAACCAAGAGCTAAAATTAAATAAGTGTGTCTGTGTCTGTATTCAGGAATTTCCTAACAGTGTGGCATGTATTCAATATAGTGGCCTTCTGTAGTGTTATGTATGTATTTCTACTCAATTGTAATGTTCCCAGGCTTTTGTGTAGTGTGTGGGGTATCACACCTGTACAGGAGAGAATGACAGGTACAATAAGCACCCTTTCCATCTTCCACAGATGCCTTATTTCCTGGGTGAGTTCAGTGTACTTGCTAATTTTTTCAGTGCACGTGTTTTGTATATTGTGAGTGTTTGAAATAGATATTCTATAATGTATGTGATCTTATTGTGTTTGTCAATGAGTGTGATGTCTTGTCTGTTGTGGTAAATTGTTTTATCTGTGATTATGGCTCTGTCATAGTACATTGTCATAGTACTACGACAATGTACTATGACATGTATTATTATTAGTTCGTATTCCTTATTTGTGATTTAATTTGTACATAAAAATAAATGTTTTTCTTCCTATTTCTCCCTGTATGATTTTTTTCATAACATCAACTGTATACCTACTTTTGCACTCCCACGTATACTGTAAATCCTACAGTAATGTAATGGAAGTATGCAGAATATGCATACAACCTTTCATCACTGTGGGATAGAAATAATTTTTTAAAAATTCTATAAAGTATAAAAAGAATTTGAATATTATGAAATATTATATTGAATATAATGTTAAATGAAAACTTAAGAAATTGTAAGCAAAATGAATATATTTTTAAAGTTGTAATAAATTTAAAGTTAATTTTGCATTATATCAATAAAAGGCCAGATTTTCCATTCCATTTGGTATAAGAGAAAACCTGACGAGCCAACCAAAAAATGCTTTTCTTAATCCTAACTCAAATCACCTGTTCACTTTATTTCCATAGCAACAAAATAATTCATTTTGTTACAGGTAAATATGGCTTATATATGATAGAAAATAAAAGTAAATTATGGATTATTTTATTTAACCCAAATACAGTACTATTTTTTCAGGTTTTTAATTATTCAAACTGACATTTCTCCAAAGTGTCCTGTTAGCTTTTTCCATAAAGAAAAAGCTGATCATTAAACTATATATTGCTTCAAGTCTTATGGATGGAAAGAGATATTTTTAGTCAAAACAGTAATTGGACAAACTTGAAATATTGAAATTGTCTTCAGGTTCTTAATCACCTTGTAAGCATTGTTAATGACATAGGCAGGCAATCTCTGTTTTTCTTGATAAAGTTGACCAGAGTTTCTTCCATTCCTACATTCATTCAAGCATTTTTCAACTGATCTAATAAGCCAAGGTACCTAGTGTGTCTGGGAAACCAACTTATCTAGGTGGTAGTTATTTAGTCAGTATCTTGAATGCCAAAGTTGGAGAATAGTTTATGTCTTTTTAACTTTTCAATCTTATTGATTATTTAAAAATCAGATCTTTTCTAGCACTTTAACATCAACTAAATGTTCCTATAGTGTTTTGATAAACTTTTTTCATTTGATAATTGTAGGAATTTTCTCTTTATTTGATAATACAAGAATTAACTAATTGTCATTCCTCTAATATCTAATGATCTGAAGTAAAACATAGTCAAAGTAATCAAATTTAGATGTCATATTTGTTCTTGCTATTTTATCTAAGCTTCTTGCCATCATCCATTTAGCAGCTTTTTGCTCTCTAATAGGAAGAAATATTACACACCTTATCCAGCTTGTCACATATTGTAATTAAATGTCTGTTCTTTCTAAACTCTGGTACACATTTATATTTTCTTGAGAACAGATCAAATACTTTTCTGGGAGCATATTTACTTTCATGAATTTAAACTATCTTACCAAGCTGTCTTCTCTATTTAATATCACATATTTGCTTTTGGAAAATCCATTTATTCTTTCTTATATATCTGAGCCTCTCTTTTTATCTTAAAACTTTAACCTTTCTCCAACATGTCAGTTTAAGCTTTTCTAACCAAGAAGATTCTGCTATGCCCATTAGTTTTAAGCTCCAGATCCACATTCTATGTACTTTTTTAGTAGATATCAACTTCTTCAAACATTCTTCAAATTATTCTCTTCTTCAATGTTAAACAGTAAAACAGAAGTTATATTTGCTACAGACTTATTTGCATGATACTATTAATTTGATACTGATTTAGAAAAAGGAGTTATTCTTCATTCTCTAATATTTTAGTGGCAATTCTAAGTTTTCACCTAGCTAGAAAATATATTTCTCTGTTGATAAGCAATTCCATATTTACACCATCCACAAGACACAATGCTAATAATTTTGAAGGAATCAGTTTATTACTTAATAAAAGTAAATAATTATTATTATTTTATTATTTCTTTTTTTTTTTGGGTTTTTTTGATGTCTTAATTCATGTCATTTAAAATATTTAATGTTCAAATTTTTATTTGAAAATAATAATTAAACTTTATATACATTTTATTTACTTTTCATATTCTAAATAAAAAATGTTGTTTAAGTTTCAATCATTTTGTGGTTAAAATGTCAATAAATTATTAAAAACTTTTATTCAGTGACTGGTAGTTCAAAGTTCTTTTACATTTGATTCTGATAATGAGATATCTTGTCTCAAAAACATTTTATCAAGTACATTTAATTTCTAAATATTTCTTTTAGCACTAATACTTTTAAACAAACCTCAAAACTATGCAACTATATGATAAAGAATAAAGAATACTTTCATAAGAAACAATATTTATTAAATATGTTAAGATGAAAAAGTTATTCCTGTATGTGTAAAGTATACTCTACTATTTAATAAATACAACACTTACTTCTCTCAGTTCTTCTTCTGTAGTTTGAAAATTAATATTTTTCACAAACAAAGTACTGCCTTCTTCTGGTTCATCATCATTGTCATCATCATCATCATCATCATCATCATCTTCAGCTTTTGTATCATTATCAGGAATAATGTTTTTACTTTCAGGTTCTATAGTCTGTTTTTGTTGATAAAAAATAATATTAATTTAATATATAAACTTAAAAATTTAATTGAATCAATTATATTAAAAAAAAAAATAGTGATCAAAGCAATAAAAGCTATACAGAAAATCCTTGTTAATTCGAATTTGGATAGTTAAAAAAACTGTTAGTTTGTAAATATATTATTTATCTTGGCTGGGGAAACAGAGATTTACATATTAAGGAATTTGGTTAGTTCGAAATATGTCAGCTTTAAATTCAAAATGAAAATTCTGTCTGAACTGTGATATGCATATGTTAACTTGTTTATTTAGCTTGAACTGCCATTATAGTTCAAGAGTACAATAGATCAAATCTGGTCAATATGACTTTGCTTTTACAGTAACACATTTTTGGGTGTCACCTTACCCATGGACTATGCTTTTTTCTCTTATCTCATAAAATGTGGCTGGGTTTCAGGATTGAAAGATTGAGCTACAAGTAGCAGAGTGAGATATTTGTTGGGCTCTAAGATACTACATTTGGGCACTTTAAAATAGTTGAAGCTATATTTTGAGAAATTCTGCTTTACTTTTTATAAAATATATCTGGCAACATGGGAGGTTCTCACCAGACATGAGCTATTTATCTACAGTTTATTTATATTAATATTATTAATTAATGAAAATAGTGTTATGTTATGTATATGTAGCTGTATTCCATTTGCTCAATAAATTACATCAGTTATATGTCATTTGGCATATTGTACAGAAATATATAAATCTCAGATAATTTAAAACTCAATATTCAAAGTTCCAAGTATTTCATCCCTTGAATTTTGAATTAATTAGGATTTCCCATATATATGTATAAAACTCAAATTTTATATGTGCAATTCATAGCTAGCTGAAAATAGAAATGAAATCATACTGTGTTTTATAATGTATATCATCTAAACTTTTATTACTATATTGATCTATATTTTGTTCTTTTTCATACTCACAAGCCTCAGATATAAAATATATCTGAGGCTCATTTATATACGAGGGCTATTTTTTTAAATAAGGTCCGTTTGTGAATGAGAGTGAGAATGACGCGCGATTGCAGCAGTATGCAGATGCTCATGCATACATACTGCTGCAATCATGCGTGTGTCACTCACAGCCAAATAACAAACAGTAATCTGCCAACCAATCAAATTTTTTGTAAGAAATTTACAAGATTTTGACAATCATCTTGACTGAAATGTGGTGGTCTTTAAGGGTCAAATCATGATTTTCATCTATCATTGTTGATATGGGCCAAAAGTGTGGTTCAACTGTTATCTCAAAAATGGCCAATTCAGAAATATGCACCCATTACTTCACTGTTGTAAAGAAAGGACAGTTATGCCCTAGAGTTACCAATATTTCAGAGTGAATCTCATATGCTCCTTTCTTCTGGAGGAACAAAAACTTCATGATCACATGCTTCTCAATGTTGCTGAATTGTGATCTTGGTGCAGCTATCATGAATTCAAATTTTCAAAATAAGCAAACTCAGTTGTAACAGACTGTTATGGTGCATATGCTCTATCAATGACTTCTCTATTATTCTTGTAGCATGGCTTATGCTCTCTTGCATCTGGGTAAAATCACAAACTTTACAGCATCAATATTGGTCATGATTTATAAAAGTCATGAAGTTTTTTTACCAGTAATTGTTAGAAAATTTTTTCCAGTTTTTGAAAAGGAACATCATTTATACTTTATCAATAACTAATTACACTACAGACCAACCTAAGGAGTTCATTTTGCAGAGGCTAAACGAAATTGGGAAAACATTGTAATAAGTGTATAGAGTTAAAGGCTACTTATGTTGAATAAAATATATTCAGCTTATCAATTTTTTTTCTTTTTTGCTAGAAAAAGTTGCAAACTTTCAGCATTTCCCACATAAAATGTTGCATTAAAGCAAAAAAACAAAAATCTCTTTCCAATGATTAAATAATGTTTAATAAAAACACTTATAATTTAAATAATTTTTTTTGTAATGAAGAATCCTCCAAAGTTAGAAAATGCAAAAATACTTTAAATTTTATTTTAAGTTTATATCAATGACTTTATGGAACATTGTTTAATAATTATTTATTTGTTTTGACAACTTATATTTTCTGATAATTAAAACCATTTGCCATAGATTAAATTTGTTTTATGTAATGATTTTTCAATATCTAATTTTGAAAGTTTATGATACAATTTTAAGTACTTATTTAATAAAGTTTTATAGAAAATAGTTTTAGTTGAATTTTCAACCGAATAAATTATTACTTTTTATTAGGATTTGATCAAAGCAGAAAAGATCACCTTAATTTCTTATGAAAATAAAAAAAAGTAAATGATTTAAGTTATACAAATGGAAATTACATAAAATTAAGAAACAAAAGGTACAATTTTAGTTTTTATAAAATATTAACTTGATCTATTAATTTCACTTACTTTTGGTTCTTTTGATGGAGATGAATTAAAGACATTTATTGGAGCCCACTCAAGATATAAAGGAACATGCTGAAACTAAAGTAAAAATTAAAAAATTTTAATTACTGATAATTACATTTCTATCAATAAACAATATATAAATATATATCAGTACTTAATCCTTCATATTTAAAGATTTAAAAAAAAAAACTATTATTTTTTATACATAAACAGACATCACGAAACCTGATAAATTTACAAAGCCAAACAACAAGTTTGGCTTTATTTTTTATCATCATATCTGTAAAGCTAATCTAATCTAATTTCCACAAGATTAAAAAATTGTTATTTCTGTCTTCAAAAAAATTAATTCCTCATTCAATTTCTTAATCAAGGAGTAATCCTTGATTAAGAAATTGAATGAGGAAGTACAGGTAAATACCTGTATTACTTGAATATCTTTATTACCTTCTTGATTAAGAAGTCGAATGAACAAAGTTTACAAAGTTGATGCTGAAATGTTTGAAGAATTACATCAATGCTGATTGTGTCCCAATTTTAAAAATCTTTAAAAAAAATTGTAAATGGATCATGGAAGGATCTATGGCCAGATTCCACTAAATGATGATAATGATTCCACTGAAAATGTGAATCTATTAATTTTGAAGAAATATGTGATTACAGATATATCAACTGCTAGAATTTGTAGTAAAGAGAACTAATCTGATCTTGAAGAACTGGAGAAACTTAGTGATAAGCATCAACGAGCATTTATGGATGAGGTTACTTTATGAATTAGTGAATTAGTAAAATTATGAATGAAAAAGAAGAAAAATCAAGAAGAAAAAAGTAGAAACCACAGAGAATAATATGAAAATTTTTGTGGATATTTTCCTTAAAGATATTCTAGAAATAATTCCTATTGTTGAAGAAAAACATAAAGATTTGTAGGAATTAGAAAATGTTTTGAACTCTCTCTACCAACAAATGTTTAAGCCCTAAAATAATAAGCTATTTATAATAATATTTTTGAAAAAGACTAAAAAATTTGCAACTATACAAAAATCCTGTCTATATTTTGAACAAAGATAAGCACAATGGATTTTATTTTTATTTCATCAAATCTTATGTTTAATTCCTTGTTTCCTTCTAGATTAAGTTGCAAATAAATGTAGAAATTAGTTAAAGACTTTTTTATTTATTATTTACTGCTGCAATCATGCGTGTGTCACTCACAGCCAAATAACAAACAGTAATCTGCCAACCAATCAAATTTTTTGTAAGAAATTTACAAGATTTTGACAATCATCTTGACTGAAATGTGGTGGTCTTTAAGGGTCAAATCATGATTTTCATCTATCATTGTTGATATGGGCCAAAAGTGTGGTTCAACTGTTATCTCAAAAATGGCCAATTCAGAAATATGCACCCATTACTTCACTGTTGTAAAGAAAGGACAGTTATGCCCTAGAGTTACCAATATTTCAGAGTGAATCTCATATGCTCCTTTCTTCTGGAGGAACAAAAACTTCATGATCACATGCTTCTCAATGTTGCTGAATTGTGATCTTGGTGCAGCTATCATGAATTCAAATTTTCAAAATAAGCAAACTCAGTTGTAACAGACTGTTATGGTGCATATGCTCTATCAATGACTTCTCTATTATTCTTGTAGCATGGCTTATGCTCTCTTGCATNTTCCTTCTAGATTAAGTTGCAAATAAATGTAGAAATTAGTTAAAGACTTTTTTATTTATTATTACTAATTTTTTAAAAACTACTAGTTCTATGGAATAAATACAAGCTATTTATGAAATTTCATCTCACAGCAATGTATGCATAGATATGATACAAATAAAAAGAATAGACAATACATATGTTGTAAAGATAAAATTTAGACATTTTTTTTATAGAAATAACTGAGGAAAGATGTTCTAAAACGTTTGTTGTAGGTATGTAATTAGGGTAACCAAAGGTCATTTCATCACATATTTCATTGGAAATAGATGTATCAGCAATGTCTGACAATATGAAACTTTTGAAAGAAGACATTTGCATGCTATCGCTTTTTCACTTCGAAAGTGGCCACAACACAACAAAGGCTCAGAATCTCACCTGCAAAGCATTTATTAAAGCATTTGTGGGTGAACAAAGATCAATCAGCTGCTGCAAATGTCAAAGGGTTAATAGTGGAGAAGAAAACAATGATTTGCATTTATTTGGCATCATCATGATGGAGCTGCTTCCAACTATCATTTGAACATCAAGAACAAAGAACTTCAGCCAAAAATTAAAAACGTCCATTACCAACATGACATTGTGCCAGCTCATAGTGCTAAGATAACCTTAGAGAAGCTGGCCAGTCTGAGCTGAGAGGTTCTGTCTCATCCACTTTAAAACCCAGAAAAACTGAATATCATCTATTTCACATCCTGCAGAACCATATTGCCAATATACAGCTCAATTACAACACCTCAAGCTCAAGGCATTCTTCAAGGAAAAACCCCAGTCATTCTATGCTCACAGTTTTGAAAATTTGCAGCAAAGGTGGCAAGATATGATTTGCCACAAGATATTATGATTCACCATTACAAGAGAAGTTATTTATATGCAAAAGATATCTTGCAAATTGATGGTGATTATCTACAAGACTGGACTGTAATCATTATTGAGTTAATTGTCAATAAACTTTTTCAAGATATCTAAATTTTATCTTTACAATCTGATATAATATAATGTGACAATATGTGTATACAAGTATGTATATCAAACACAAAAAATATAATTTATTATATATTTGTCAACGTGGACATTAATCGGACAATTATACTGGTGTTAAGCATTTACACAAGAATTGAGGAAATGTTCTTAGAGAAAACAGACTTGCTTTATTAAGCTAGTATAATTGTCCTGTTAATGATTAATGTCCATGTTGACAAATATATAATAAATTGAATAAGGACAGTAAGGCAATAATAATTAAAAGATATAATTATTTAGAAATGTAAAAAACCACAAGAAAATTATTATTATTATTATAGTTACCTTACTATATGCCAATGCTTTAAAAGCAGCTCTTGCTTCTGCAGGTACCTCAAATTCCACTATAGCTGTTATTCCAAAAGGTGGCAAAATAACTCTTGTAACTACACCAAATTTAGAAAATAATTCATTTATGGCATCTGGTTTAGTATTTGCTGGTAAATTTTTTACTAGAATAACAGTTTTGCTGCGTTCAGCAGTTGGCTGGCCAAAAGAATCTAATTGGATTCCATGATCGAGAAGAAATTGTTTTGTTTCTGTTACTAATTCTGTCTCTCCTAAAGCCATACGTACAGCAACACTGTCTTTCGTTTCCTATTTAAAAAGTTATTTCAAATCATTAATATTTAGTACAATTGTTTCAAAGATATTAAAATTTTTAAAATTATCATCAGTAAAATATTTCTTGAAATATAATTATAAATACTTCATCTAAAACTCACTGCATCTAATATTTCAGCCTTTGTTTTGTTATATTTTTCAGCCAGAACTTCAGCAACAGCGTCAGCTCCAAGAAAAAGTGAATTCCAGTTGTGAGAACTATTTCAAAAAATATTAGTTTCAGAAAATTCTAATAAAAGAACAATATTTATATTCTTATTAACATTTTACAGAAATTAAAATAATTTTTCAGAAACTATAAAAAGAAATTGATCATTTTGTAAATAAAGTGTTCTTGCAAATTTGTAAATTTGATAAACATGAAACATGGTAAACACTTGGTAAACATGTACAGGTGTATCTTTCATTCTAAGATCAAATTTTTATTCATTTTTATATATCTAAAAGAGAGATGCATCTTATATTCACAGTCCTAAAAAAACAATCAAAAGTCATTGCAAGACATGATGCATTATACACTAATAATATACATTTGGCAATGCTGCTCAAGAGCCACATTAGTTCAAATGAACTTTGCTGATATGGAGTGTTTAATATAAACTCCTTTTTTAATGTTTAAATGATCACATTTCATGATCACATTTAATGGTGCATCACATTATTATGATGCACCATTACAAGAGAAGTTATTTATATGCAAAAGAATGTAAAAATAGTGTGCCAAACATTACATATTTTATGGCATTTGTAATATTTTTCTAAGTTGTTATTATTTAACAAAACGTAATAAAATCAAAATTACTTTAAAATTTTTCTTTCCTGAAAAGTTTGATATCAAGAATGACTAGCATCTTACAATTAAAGAAATCTATATATATAAAATTGAATTCATGTCTGTCTATCTATCCATTTGTTTGAATATCATGTGAGAATGACAAGGCTGCAAGTGACAAATGAGATTGAAAATAGTTAAAAAAGTAACTAGAGTTCTTTAAAAATTATGTGTAAAATGTAACCATATGGTAAATCATTGATGGGCAACCTTTTTCTATGTGGAGGCAACATTTAATACTTTTGAACAGATGCAGCCATCTGATTTCTTGTTTCAGTTTTTTAATAAATTCATTGTGGAAGAAACTGTTCACATATGTAACTTGTAGAAAATAATGATAGAATTGTTACTGCATACTTCCTTAAGTTGGAAAATTGATATATTTATTAATATTATATTAATATTAATATAAATAAATAAATTATAATATTAATATATTATATATTATAATATTATATAATATCGCACAAAATATTAATGCAGGTTGTATGAGGCCTAGGGACATAGGTTGCCAACTCGTAGTAAATGATGGATGCATCCAGCACATTCAACTGCTACATAACAGTTGACTATTATAATCTAGATTATCTTATCTATAACTTAAGCCTGTTTGACTTTGAGATAAATATCACTCTGTAATCACACTTTTCTGAAAACTGAACTTGTCATAAACCACAGTACTACCGCTCAAACTTCTAATGTGGTCTTGAGCAAACCTATTCAAGGCCACACTTGGGACAAGCCTAGTGGCATCATTTGGTCAAACCTGAGTATACTCGTTTACAATGTAATACATTTTTTAACAATAGACTGTGTTAATTTTGGTAAAATTTAAAAAAATCCAATGATGTCATTTGACTGACCACTTCTAGCCACTAAAACCATCTTCAAATTTTTCTTTTGCACATCAGCATAAACTGCTTTAAATTGGAGCTTGCAGCAAGAGTTTATTAAAAAATGGCAATTCACAAGCCAACAATGTTAACCAGTGATAAAAAAATCAAAATTTTTATATTTATACAGGTAAGATACTAAACACATTAGTGATTTTTTTATTTAATGAACTAATTAATGAAAATTATCACATGAGAGGTGACATCACAGTGCCTTTATTTAGTGAAGGAATCATACATTGTTGCCATATGGCAATGAAAAATAAACTTTTTACAAATAAAACGGTACACATATAAAAATGTTGTATTATTATTCATAAATAAACCAAAAGAAATAAGTTTTGTAAATGTCAGCTTAATGTTAAGCTTAACTCAGACAAAAACTTGGCCTATGGTTGCATGCAGCTATCATAAAACTTGGCCTTGAAGAGATTAAGAATACAGTAAAATTTTAATTTTCAAATGTTTTCAGTCATCTTAAACAACCAAAAATGTTTTGAGAATTAAAATTATACTGCATTTTTAAAAGTTTGAGTAGTAGTACTGTGGTTCACTCTGTGATCATCTTAGATACAATGCAGGATGGATTCAACAGATGTATATCATACATCGGATCCACATACAGATCCGTTGAAGCCAGAATATGCAACTGCAAATATGATGTGGCCAAGGGGAATTATAATACAGCCCTTGCCCAGTATGCTACCAAACCCAGGGTTTTCTCTGTTGGGATGAAGTTACTCTTATACATAAGGTTTTTGACTGGCATGACTTACGTTTGTTAGAGGCTCTAGAAATTTATATAGCGGGCATGAAGGGAGATTGTATTAACTTTGACTATATTACAGTACTGCAATCGTGGAAGTACTATTTAGATTGCCACAGAGTATAATAATAATTTTATTTGTAATTATTTATTTAATTTATGTGATGTAAAAAAAACTATTTCCGCATTGAACATTGTTTAAATGTTAAAAATGTCGGACTAACTTTTAAACTGCCACAGAACATAATTTCATTTTTAAAAAATAATTGTTTATTTAATGCAATGTAAATGTAACAATTTCTGTATCAAACATCATTTAAATGTTTAAAAATTGGAGTGCAGTGAAGTTCAAAAGTTGGAAATTTTCAAAGAATAGAACCGTTTTTGTGTTTTTTGTGCATTCGTTCCTGATGAGAGTCTCTAAAAGATGGCCGAAAATATTAAAATTTCTTTATTTATTATATGCTGAAATTTGCCATTTAGGTGTCTGTTAGTTGATTATATAGTTCCAGTTTAAGTATGCCATTTTTTGTTTAATCATCTTAGATGTCATACCATCAAGAAATTATTCAGACCTCATGATTTTTCAGGGCAAAATAAACAAATATCAGTCAAAAGAATTTAATCCTTATTTCAAGTACATAAGAGACATTATACAAAGAGATTACTTACATAAAAAGTAGGACAAGATTATAACTTTTCAAAAACTATAATATGGAATATTTTTCATGCTCAATGGACAAATATTAACAACAAACAAAAGTTTATTGTTAATATTTGTTAACAAAAAGAAGGAAGATTATTTCAAACAGAAAAAGCAAGAGTTTATTAGATCCCCTTAAATTAAATAATGAAAAGGGAAGAGAATTAAAATTGTATATAGATAGTAGCCCTAAAGACAACTGTTCAGTCAATTAGAACATTGAAAAGAGATCTGCACAAGATCTACTGCAAAAAATCTAGAGCAACAAAGCTAAATAAAAATCAACACCTTTAAACATCCCGCAAATCGTTTTTTAATATTTAAAAACGCTTTCGAACGCTTTAAGCGATCATCGTCAGTTAACATTTGTGAATCGAACTAAGAAATTCGAAAATTACGTAAAACGAAATTCAAAAAGCGGTTACATAAATATATGTAAATACGTTAACATTTACCAAGTTTAAATAATCTATTTACCAAGTTTAAATAATTTTATATGCTCAAGGTCTGCTCCGCAGACCTTGAGCATATAAAATGGCCGTTTTTCGTTCATGGATAAGGAGGGCACACACGCATTGCACCAGCGTCTGCGACACTTACAAAGAATTAGAGTATATAAAAACATGGCGATGCAGCAAGGATACTATAGAGAAAGAATAGATGCCCTCATCGCGAATTGTCGGAAGCGACTCCCCTCTCAGGGAGGGAATCAACGCAAAGAGAGAATCGTACTCAATTACATACCGTTCCTTAAAGGAATGGTTAAGAAAGTTACCAGGGATAAGGATGTACGGATAGTTTACAAACGTAATCCCACCGTATACAGGCTCTTAAGGAACGATAAAGGCAATTACGAACACAGCGCAATGGCAGGGGTGTACTCTATACCATTAAAAGACCGTAGATTTAACACCAATCTAGTGTACATAGGGGCAACCTTAAGAAACTTAAAGAAAAGGATTGCTGAACATAAGCAATCAGTCAATAAAAACATAGACTCTACGGTGCTTGCGGCCTTTGCCAAGCAGCAGAATATCGAAGTCTTTTGGGATCGGGCGTCGATCATTAAAGCCACAAAATCCAGGCAGGCTGTGAAACATCTGGAAAAACTAGAAATTCACAAGGCGCAAATGCACACAAGCTGTATTAATCATAGGGATGCTGACGGATTATCGTCGGCATGGAAATCCTTCTACGATGAGTGACGTAATTTATGTAAGCGGGAAGATTATATAAGATAATTTTTATTGGATGCATATAATTTATTTTATTTCTTTATTTAGTTTTAACTTTTATAATTCTTAAGATTATTTAAACTTGGTAAATGTTAACGTATTTACATATATTTATGTAACCGCTTTTTGAATTTCGTTTTACGTAATTTTCGAATTTCTTCGTTCGATTCACAAATGTTAACTGACGATGATCGCTTAAAGCGTTCGAAAGCGTTTTTAAATATTAAAAAACGATTTGCTGGATGTTTAAAGGTGTTGATTTTTATTTATTGTGTGGTTCCAGTAAGGAAAGTATTTTATTTAGCAACAAAGCTACCCATATACAATGGGAGCATGCACAAATATGTGATATCATTTTCAAAAATGAATTGAAAATGATACCACGGAGAAGAATAGAAAAGGTTGCAATAGCCATAAAATATATATATATATATATATATATATGATGATTAACACCAAAAAAGAAGGAAATGATCTTCGTGAGCATTGACAAAAACAAAGTATGGTAGGAATGATGAAAACAGCTCTCTTATGGGATGGCTGAAATCTTTATTGGTAATTTTTTAGTTAATATTATTTCCTTTTTATTTTGTTTTAAGCAATTCATGTTGTTTGTTCTGTTCAAATATAACATGAGAATGGCTAAATCCTTATCAGACTATAGAATGTATTTAGAGTAAATTTCAATGTGAAATTGCTTTTGGTCTGACCTATTATATTTTAAGTTCATTATACATACATATTCTTTTTCCACATATATATTTTTATATGAATGTATTACCTTTACTTAATATATCATTTTCCCAGGTATAGCTTGTTTATCTCAACTAATATGATATATAATAAAACTATAACTATTAAAAATTTGTTTATAAGCCTAATTAATTCATTTAATCATTTAAATTCCTTCATTAGTTTTCATTGTATTTATAGATTTATTATAATTATAAAAAAATTTAGCATTAAAGACAATGAAAAATTTTACAACAACAAATGTCTTAATTAATAAACTGCACTAAATAGTAACTAAAAGTCACGCTTTAATTACTAAAAATAATTAATAAAAATAGTATAATGATGATGATAAAACTTAACATTATTTTGATATTTTGAAAATCCTAACAGATAATACTAACACAAATTTAACATTTTAATTAACAACTTTAAATATATGTATAATACTATAAAAATTAATTATTACCTGTCTGACAGTTCTTTTAATTCAGATAGTTTTTTCTGCTTATAACCTTTAAATTTGAAATAATAATTAAAAATACATCATGACAAATTAAAATATTTAAGATATATCTAAATTATTTTGATCAGACCTGTTATCGTTTTTTCTTCCACCTTTTTCTGTTTAGCTGGCAATAGATGTAAATTGCGACCCTTTTGTAAAATATTTCTTCTAAATTAATGAAATTAAAAAAAAAAGTAATTATTTAAATGAAATAACTTACTTGAAAACATGAACCATCAAGCTCTGAAAAAGCTTTTGCTGCATGTTCAGGAAACATGAAAGTTATAAATGCAAAACCTTTTATTTTTCTTGTGTATCCATCTACAGGTAGATGAACTTCAGTTAAAGGACCTAAAAATTTAAAAATAATTATAAACATAATTACAAAACAAGTTAATTACAATCAAAATTATGTCAACCAACCAAATTTTTTAAATAGTTCTTCTAATTCTTCCTCTGTAACTGTGTAAGATAAATTTCGAACAAAAATTCTACCAGACTAGGGAAAAAAAAAACATTATTATAGTAATATTGCTAAGAAGATATGATATATGAGGGCTGTTTCTTTTTCAACCTCTGTTCTGATGGTCCATAAAACAAAGACAAATGCAAATAACAAAATGAATTTATTACCAAAAATTAGGTATAAACATGGTTATTTTTTTAGGTAATTATCGTGAAGATTGAATCTGTAAATGAACTTTGCAATTCCCTCTTTATAGAATGTTGTCACCAGTGAAATGAGATGGCCTCAACAACATTGTTTTGAAGATTGTCATTAGTCTCAAACCTCTGCTCTCCTAGCCACGTTTTCAGTTCAGGAAAGAGGTGAAAATCACTCAGTGTTGAATTGGGGCTATCTATACGCTGGGTGTTTAAAGATGGTGAAGACTTCCACCCATCTTGGAACTTTTTAATGTGTGAAGACTTCCTATTTCTTATCTTCATTTTATGGACCATCAGAGATTGAAAAAGAAACAGCCTTTGTACATTTAATATTATATGAAATGAACAGTTATTTATTGTGACATCATCACAATGCCAGGCTGCAATGTTTTGTCACAATGCACTGTTTAATAATATTTTGCCCCTGCACATCACACTTTTCCTGTTAACAATAAAGTCATGCCAATTATGTATCTAATTTGTTCTGGAGAAAAAATCATGTATCTCTGTTCTGGAGAAAATTTTTGAATTGAAATAATGTTACTTTAGGCCCAAATCAGAAGTTCATATATAGTTAATTAGGGTCTCCTGCCCTAATACCCCGTTTGCACCGAGCATTTCGATCTAGATTGTGACCAAGGTTGGCGACTATGCCGTGGTGCGACCTCTCTAGACTGTTTCAATCTTGACTAAAACGAGGTTCAATCATGATCGACTCAAGAGAGTTCTTGAAACTAGATCCAGTCATAGGAGTGATCCCACAATCCCATGCATGTGAGAAAATACAAGATGGCTGCGGAACACATGTCAGGCTATCAGCAGAGAAATAAAAAAGACGTCTGTCTATCATTAGATATGTGGCAAGAAAAAGTATTTACTTCTAACCAAAACTTCCATTTTGTTTGTTGGTGTTCGTGACTAACCGTGTAGTTATGTCAGTTTTATCATTGTGTGTAATAGCAGGGTTCTTCTCAAACGGATTGCCTGTGTGAATAGCTCGATGTTTATCTGGCGACAGTTACAATCCAGATTGTAGTTAAATCGAGATCGAAGTGAGTCGTGGATTGTGTGCAAACATAGTATAAGCTTTCGACATCTGGTCTTGATTTTCATGTATTTGTCACTGTTGTCACGATTAATGAAGGACAGATGGACAACAGTGGGAATTTATAGGTCTACAATTTTTTCAAATTGCAGCCTAATAAAAATAATCTTAAGGGATATTATTATTATAAAAAATTAAGTAATTCTATAAAACTTAATAGAAAATATTAAGAATCAAATATGAATGAATGTAAAATATCATAATTATAGATGTTTTATTGATCACACACAAAATTTAATACATGAAAATAATAATGATTAAAAGAGCACTAAGATAAGTCATCATTTATTGACAACTTTAAAAATTAAAAATTGAATTAAATACAAAATAAGTTCTATATTTTAGGGATTATATTTCTCACATTACTACAGATACAAATATGGAAACTGAATACAGAAGGAAGAAATACTATACAGTCGACCCCCCCTATAAGATATAGATACGTTCCAATTTATTAGGAATCCGATTTCTTACAAGTCGTTCCAATCACAGCCCGACACGTGTCAAGTTTACGGACTACGGCTGATTGAAAGGTTTTCTTCCATAAAATTAATCGATTCTACACTAATCCGACTCAACATTTCCAAAATACGTATATTTTTTCGTAGTTTTATAGAAATCGTAATTATAGGGGGGTCGACTGTACATTAAAAAATAGTTAGATGATTGAAAGTATATAATTAAAAAATAAAAACATTTTCATTTGAAGAATGTTTTCATTTATTTTATTTTAAAGTAAAATTAAAAAATAATTATTATAGCTTGCATGTATTTATTTACTCTTATAATCATAACGATATTACTGGTGTAGAATTCAATAAATAAATAAGCAATTACCTATAACCAGCATTAATTCTCTTATAAACAAACATTTTTTTCCATCTTTAACAGTCATCATCAGGTTTCAATGCTTTGGAATGTTTGTAAAAGAATGCATCTTCCAAAACTTTAAAAATTGCATATCTTGAAGATACGTACATGCTCAATGTAGCTTTTTAAAATAATGAGTCTTCAAACTGGCTTCTTATTTTAAAAATTTGATATTTATATAAATTATAAAGATAAACTTGATGACAATCTATTATACATCAAAATATGCCCTCCACACTGCTGCCAGCAAGTCTGTTTCTTTAATTAAAATTGATGGCTGTTCCCTTCTTGAATGCTTTAAATATCTCCAGCTGTTTGAGATATTTTAGGCTGGCCTGGTCCTTGCACCATTGTAGTAATCATGCATTATCAAAGTCCACCGTGATGTCATTATCAATGGCATAAGAAGCCAATGCTGTAGTGGAAAGACCTTTTTGAATGGAGTATTTATGTTCTTTGATCCTTGTTTTAAGACAACATGTGGTAGCACAAATATATTCACCAGGATGGTTTACCCTATGATTGTAAATAGGGATAGAATATACACCTGGAATATTATTTCAATCCAATTGGTCCTTATTGTTTCTTAAACAAGAGAAAACTGCTGGAATCTCCTGTAAGTGATCTTATTATTTTTAAAGTGGCTATTTGTTTGTAGGTGTTGGTAAGGATCTTGCTGTAAGTAATAGATAAAAAAGGACTTGTCTCCTCTAAGTGGTGTTTCTGCTGGTTATTCCCAATGTGCAACAAGATCATTAATTAGGTATGCAGGGTAACCATGCTGCCTAGCTACACTTGAAATATACTCCAGTTCTATTCTCCTATCTTCTGCATTCAAACAATGGGTGTAAGCCTTTCTTACTATAGGGCCTTAAAAGCAGAGATCTTGTAACCAAAAGGATCATGAGAGTTTGCATGGATGAAAAGCGGAGCATATGAAATCTTACGGAATACCTTAGTTCTTAATTGGCCATGTTGTATCATGATGTCTATATCAAGAAAGTGTACATGGTGGAATTTTGTTGTTCCACCTGCAACAAGAGGCCGTAAGCGTTATCATTGAAAGCCTTGATGAACACTGACAAGTTTGGTTTTCTTCTCCAAATAATCAACAAATCATCCACATATCTAGAGTACAACTTTATGTCATTGCTTATGCCAGGTAAGACATACTGCTCAAGTTGCCTGACCACCAACTCACAAAGTGTTCCTGAGATGGGACTACCCATGGGTACCTCTCTACTCTGAAGGAAAGTATCTCCTTCAAATACAAAAAAGGCTGTGTGACATATAAGATGTGCTAATTCTAAGATGTTGGAAATATATCTGGAAGAGTTGTTGATGTTATGAATGAGGAAGTCTCATAATTCACAAAAACATCGTTCAATATGAATGGAAGGGAACATGGACTCAAAATCACATACTATAAAGCCCGCCAAGTTGCCAAGGGCTAAACGTTCTTGGCAACTTGGAGGGCTTGGAGGGCATCTGTGAATCAATTCCACCAGACTGGACACAGTGTATGGATATTCTTCCATGTTGCTGCTTAAAAAAATTTGAGCATACACTCCATAAGAATAGATGGAGATCTTGATTTGTCGACGACAGGTGTAGTTGTTTACCAGTTTTATGGAGTTTGACAAAAGTGAACAAGCGTGGGGAAATCGGCACCAAGAGTGTTGCCCTAGTTACTTTGAGTATTCCAGCTAATGGGGAATTACTTATATGCTTTACCCTAGCTTGAATCTTCTCAGGGGTCTTAGTGCATTCAGTGTTGTGTATGTATTCATGTAAGCTGTTTCTATACGTGTTCCTTTTCATTAGTACTATGCTTCTGAATTTGTCAGCTCTCACAGTGACTATATTGTTACGATTCATCCATCCCCTTGAATTATGTATGGCTTTCCAATACCTTACTTCATCTTGTGTTTTGACTGTGTGGTTACATCAAGTGAAGAAAGCTTTTCATCGGAAATACTCCTTTTGGGTGCTGTTAAGACCCTCACCCATCCTTTCAACATCCGGTATAACTTTATTTAAATCTTCAGGAGGAGAAGGAGAAAAGAAAGGGCCTAACCTAACTGCATTAACTATGTGCGATTACTAGTCAATTTTCATAGTTCACCAATACAGAAAGCCAATGTTGTAACTTAACTCACTATCTATCATCAAAATAGTTGCCATTTGGTGGTTTTTGAATGAAGTTCATTTTGGATAATAAATCCTAAATGCAAGGGAATGTGAATACTATGGAATAAATTCTTATTATGTTTCACACAGGTGCAATTATGAGCCATTTTCCATAGTCACATATACAGCCACAAATAATGCTTTCTAAGAATCCTGGCAAACCAAATTAAATCGCATACTAAATTCTTTTGGAGTATCTAATTTATTATTTAAAGATAATATCCTAGACTGGAAGTATGGCTATACTATATTAATGGAATCAGCAATATCCTGGTCTATAAATTCTGATCAAATCAGCCTGAATCACAGTTCCTATCATCCCTGGTATTTAGAAATACTAAATATACCTTCTTTACAACCATATATAATGAAACCAATTAACTTAAATGTAAAAAGACTGGTAGCACAATTACATTTAAATAAATACTCTATTTATATTAATAATACTTATATTGATCTTTCAAATAATCATTGTCTATGGTGCAAATCTGAAGAACTTTCAATGGAACATCTACTTCTAAAATGTCAAAGACTCTCAAAAATACGTGATTCCCTCAACATTACTCAAATTCTACAAGGAGAATCATCACATGAATATAGAAAAAACTTAAATAATATGAATAAAAAAGACCTTTATAAAGTATACAACTATTTTACCAAGAGCATAAAAATGCTGGAAACTAAACTATCTAAGTAAATTCGAAATAATGATCAATCTGAACATTGTTGCATAATTGTAGAAATGCAAACAGTAATTTGTCTCTCTATTGTAAAATATGTCAAGATAAAACTAATATGTAGACTAATGTAAAACAACTATTCATTACAGATATTTTGTTAACTGATTTAATAATGTGTAATTTATTAATCTAACTATGTATTTCCCCCTGCAACAGGAAAAATTTCCTTCTGCAAATAAATAATTTTGTGAAATAATAAAATGCTTTATGAGAATCCCTGATCTAGATTAATACTTGCACTAAAATGATCAAACAAATGCTTTGTTTCTTCATAGATAACAGACCTACTCAGAACATTCTTTTATGACTGAAGATCAGTTATAACACTTAAAGTGTTTTTTATTTTTTTTGATGGTTGGATTTTTGATCATCTTTGCAATTTTTTGCTTCATGACTGGAAGATATTATCACATTTCTAATTTGTTTTTTTATAATAAACATGGTTGATTCATTATGAGAAAAGAGCAAACAATTTATAATTACTAACTCTCCCTGCAAACAATTTAGCACTTTAAATTTTATCTTGGAAGGGCATTAGTTTCATTGTTCATTTTAATATTTTGCCATTGGACCTTTTATTTAAATGATTGTTGATTTTTAAGATAAAAGCAAAACAAATAACATCTAAAATGCAATACTTTACTTTTCTATGGTATCTACTTTTCTATGGAGACTACTTTGAAGGTGATGGTGGACAATAGCCTGTACAATGAATAACTGCATGAGATGCTACCCAACAGTGAATGAAGTATGTTTGTAAAAACAAACATACTTCATTCACTGTTGGGTAGCATCTCATGCATTATTTCATAGTTTCCCATATTATTTTAGTATGTAAATTTACACAAATAATAAATGTTATGTTTTATATTGGTGAGTATTGCATTTCAGATGTTATTTGTTTTGCTTTTATCTTAAAAATCAACAATCATTTTAATATTTTGCCATTGGACCTTTTATTTAAATGATTGNTTTAAAATTATTGTAAATTTTTGTTAATTCAGTTTTCATGTATACTAAATATTCCAAAATAAAATTTCTATTAAATTGATTAAATTGGCTAGATTTACTAGAAAGTAAATAAAAATAATTATTTACTAGAAAGCCATTTATGATTACAGTAGAGTGTCAATTATTCAAAAATCAATTATACAAAATAAAAAAAAAATTGATTAACCAGAATCAACTTGATAGAATACTAATTCCAGAAATTGCAAATTTTTGACATAATAATGATTGTTAGCAATCTTTTGCATCAATCTATCTCATTATCAACACTAGTGTTAGGTTTTCTTTATTAGCATACAAAAAAAAAAAACATGAGTAATGAGTATAGGCTTTTAATACACCAAATGCATCAGCAATTGATACATTAGAAACAGCACTGACAATGATTAGAAATGCAGCCTTAAGCAATTTTTCAACTCTCATGACAATCAAGTAAGGTAGAGGTTTATCATCATTATACAAGAAAAACTATGTAAAGGAAAGCAAAATAAGTGTCTTCTTTAAAAAAAAAAACTGTAATAAATAATTTTTACGTGAGAACTATACTTTATTTAATATTAATTTACTATTATGCATTTTTTACTTTGAATTCGAAGTTTCATCAGTATGTTATAGAATGAATTAAAAGGCCAATACATGTTTAATTTATTAAAAACAATTTTTTTTTTTAATATTTCTTATAATTTATGTGTATTAAATTTCTATGTCTCTTACCAAGCCCTTTTTATTATTGTAATAGAATACTCTATTTAAGGTATTTATTTTTAAACATATTAATCTTTTTATTCTTTTTTTACCAAATGTAATCAGTTATTCCATCAAATTTCCATATCTAAAATTGTTCACCCAATTATTTTGGATAATTGACACTGTACAGCATTTGCATTGCATAAAATACTGTAAAATATGTTTTACATGATTGCACAATTTATAGGCATTTTTCTACATTTTGAATTACTTCATATCTTTATAAATTAAATAAAATTTTAAACTGTAGTTTACATTACATATCTTTATCAGATATCTGGCAATATGTCATAGAAAACAGTATGCTTTCAACATTATATTATATAAACATTCTAAATTCAGTTGTTAGATCAATTAGTTCAGCTGGAAGAATATTGGATTAGCTTTCCAACAATTTGATTCTATCAATTTACAATTGCATTTTTTCTAACAATAATAATTAAGCAATATAATTTAAAATTCCATATGAAATGCAATACTCACCAATATAAAACATAACATTTATTATTTGTGTAAATTTACATACTAAAATAATATGGGAAAACTATGTTTCCCATATTATTTTATTAGTGAATGAAGTATGTTTGTTTTTACAAACATACTTCATTCACTGTTGGGTAGCATCTCATGCAGTTATTCATTGTACAGTACATGCTATTGTCCACCATCACCTTCAAAGTAGTCTCCATAGAAAAGTAGATACCTATCCCAACATACTTCCCACAAATAGAATCAAAATGCCTTGAGAAAGTCATCACAAATGATGACTTTCTCAAGGCATTCTATACTGCTTGCAATTACTCTTGGATTTCATTTACTATCACAAATCTTCTCCCTTTCAGCTTGAGTTTAAGTTTGCGAATAGGAAAAAGTCATAGAGAGCCAAATTGGAAACAGTGTGTAAGGTGAATGAGAGATAAACATCATGCTGTTGGATGTCAAGAAATGTTACATGGTCAAAGATGTATGGGCTAGCACACTGGTGTTTTTTCAATAGTTTATTAAAAAAAAATTAATAGGAAGCATGAATGTCATTTTAGCAAAATTATCAAAATCAAGTTAATTAAGAATTTACATATAAAACACTTACTTCGCCTACATCTTCCTCTACTTGAACATAATGTCTTTCTTCCTAAAACAAATTCATTAATTAATATGTTATTTAATTCAAATTTATTTTAAGTAAAGATTTCCATAAATAATTTTAATAATATAAAAACTATGTATCTAATAAATGTTGCATGATTTATTACATATATAAATAAAAGATAAAATATTTTTATTTTATTATTGTTATATACTATAGATTATTATTATTTGGTGTTGGTAGAATATTCATAGTATATATAATAGTGCCTAGTGGCAGACCAAATTCAAAGCACAACTACAGTAAAAAAAAAAGCATTTTGTACATGCTGTTCATGTTTGTATTTTTTGTTTAAGAATTTCTTGACTATGTGACATATGTTTAGTATGGCTACCTTCTGGAGAGTGATTTATATGGTGTTGTGAAGTCCTTATGTTTCAAGACTTTTGTGTAGTGTATGTGGTATGATGTCTGTGGCAAGAAGATCAAATTCATTAACTTTTTTACAAAATTTTAAAGTTGTAGAAAATTAATGAATTTGATTTTCAAAATTTTTAACTATACATTACTAGAAGAATTAAGTAGGATTCTAATGCAAAAACTGCTTGGTTCTATCTGTTTCTGTTTTTGAAAATTTTTTTAAAAGGATTTTCCCATAGAAAAAGCATTAAATTTTTAATGTCATCTGCTGGAGATCATATACATAACCAAAGAGGTTACAATCAGCTTTAAATGGTAAATATTGTCATAAACAAAATCACTAAAAAAAAGAAAAAAAAACAGAAGTAATTAAATATTTAAAAATATTTCATTATTGTATTTGAAAGCTTTAAGAATATCTAATCTTTACAATTTTAAAATTTCTTATGCAATTAAACAAACAAATTTTTTTAAAGACTAAATAATAATTTAAAATTATTGTAAATTTTTGTTAATTCAGTTTTCATGTATACTAAATATTCCAAAATAAAATTTCTATTAAATTGATTAAATTGGCTAGATTTACTAGAAAGTAAATAAAAATAATTATTTACTAGAAAGCCATTTATGATTACAGTAGAGTGTCAATTATTCAAAAATCAATTATACAAAATAAAAAAAAAATTGATTAACCAGAATCAACTTGATAGAATACTAATTCCAGAAATTGCAAATTTTTGACATAATAATGATTGTTAGCAATCTTTTGCATCAATCTATCTCATTATCAACACTAGTGTTAGGTTTTCTTTATTAGCATACAAAAAAAAAAAACATGAGTAATGAGTATAGGCTTTTAATACACCAAATGCATCAGCAATTGATACATTAGAAACAGCACTGACAATGATTAGAAATGCAGCCTTAAGCAATTTTTCAACTCTCATGACAATCAAGTAAGGTAGAGGTTTATCATCATTATACAAGAAAAACTATGTAAAGGAAAGCAAAATAAGTGTCTTCTTTAAAAAAAAAAACTGTAATAAATAATTTTTACGTGAGAACTATACTTTATTTAATATTAATTTACTATTATGCATTTTTTACTTTGAATTCGAAGTTTCATCAGTATGTTATAGAATGAATTAAAAGGCCAATACATGTTTAATTTATTAAAAACAATTTTTTTTTTTAATATTTCTTATAATTTATGTGTATTAAATTTCTATGTCTCTTACCAAGCCCTTTTTATTATTGTAATAGAATACTCTATTTAAGGTATTTATTTTTAAACATATTAATCTTTTTATTCTTTTTTTACCAAATGTAATCAGTTATTCCATCAAATTTCCATATCTAAAATTGTTCACCCAATTATTTTGGATAATTGACACTGTACAGCATTTGCATTGCATAAAATACTGTAAAATATGTTTTACATGATTGCACAATTTATAGGCATTTTTCTACATTTTGAATTACTTCATATCTTTATAAATTAAATAAAATTTTAAACTGTAGTTTACATTACATATCTTTATCAGATATCTGGCAATATGTCATAGAAAACAGTATGCTTTCAACATTATATTATATAAACATTCTAAATTCAGTTGTTAGATCAATTAGTTCAGCTGGAAGAATACAGTCGACCCCCGTATAAGATCATTGATTATTCCGTTTTATACGAATTCCATGTTGTACAAGTCACTTAAATTTTACAAATACGTGAGCCGTTCACAGTCCGGTATACGTATTTGTAAAATCTAAGTGACTCGTACAACATGGAATTCATATAAAACGGAATAATCAATGATCTTATACGGGGGTCGACTGTATTGGATTAGCTTTCCAACAATTTGATTCTATCAATTTACAATTGCATTTTTTCTAACAATAATAATTAAGCAATATAATTTAAAATTCCATATGTAAAAGTACATTGAAAGTTGTAAACAATTTTCAATCTATTGTAATTTTAAATAATAATCAAATATATATTGAATGTACACTTAACTCACTAAAACAAAATTAATATAAAATTTCTTCTTACTTTATTGTCATCCTTAAAATGTGATTCTTTTTTAGCAACATATTTAACAACTTCAATTCTATGTCCAGCTTTAATATAAAATAAATTTTATGAGAAGAAACTTAATATAACAATTAAGTAAAATCAGCCATTTTATTTATTTTAAAATAGTATATACGGGGTGTTCAGAAATTCCCGTTACAAACTTCTAGGACTTGTAGAGGGGAGTGAGTAAATAATATTTTGATTAGGAACCCATGTTCTATCACAGTTTCAATTCAGATGTTTAACTCTTCCTCTTCTGCTGAGGGAAAGAGAAAAGTCTCAGAGTAACTTTTATGTAAGTGATAAATGGATGTTTCGTTATGTTTCCTTTCGAATAGTTACCTAATAATTGCACTGCATCACAGCTAATTCAAATTCCTCAAGCAGAAGTGAAAGAGTTAAACATCTGAATTGAAACCATCGTAGAACAGAAACAGTACGTTTCCGGACACGAGTTCCTAATCAAAATATTATGTACTCACTCCCCTCTACAAGTCCTAGAAGTTTGCAATGGGAATTTCTGAACACCCTGTATATATAAATATACAGATATATAAAGTATACTATAATATATTATATAAACCACTAATTTCCATACATACATATCTAGTATTTTTAAATAACTATTATTATTAATTTTTACTTACACAAGAAACCCCTATGTTTATTCAGAGCTTGTTTCATTTGTTTTTCTGTTTTAAATTTCACATAGGCAATACCTAAAAAGAAAAATTGTTCATGTTTTGATATATCTTGAAATCACATTAAAAATATTTAATGAAAAAATACTCTATTTTAATAAGATTATAATCCTTTATCTACTTATCGAACAAAAAATTAATTATTTATTCTGTTAAAATTATTTTTCCAGTTTGAATTATCAACATGTAATTGAGTAATTATTTTAAAAATTTGTCATAAAAGATGGCTTAATAGTCTTTTATTTTCCTCATTTCATATAAAAAATATTTTTAAGGAAAAAATTATTTATAAAGGATAACTCTATTAAATGAATATATATTTATTTATATTATATATTTTGATATGATACCTACTCTAGATATATAAAATAATTAGTTTAAAATTGTTAACACTTTTTTCCAAAAAAACAAAAAAATTGATGAATTATCACAAAATTTTTGAACAAGCGAATGAAGCAAATGAAGGGTTAGCGAGAGGAATGAGATTCACAGGGGTCCAGGGCATAAGCCCTATTATCTCTATGTAGATCTAGTATATATAGGACCTAGTCCCACTGGTGACAGACTAGGTCCTATATGGGAGAGAATAGAGCCACCCACCCCATGGGAAGTAGAGCAAAGGGAGTAATGGGAGGGTTGGTTGAAGGAAATTGGCTCCTCATGAAGGGTTGAGTCATCACAAAATTTTTCTTATGAATATCTACATTGGGAACAAGTTAGTGAAACTTATGGGGCAAGACAGTTAAATCAAATAAACAGTTTAACAAAGAAAAATAAAAATTGTGCAAAAAATATCTGTTTAAAAAAATTTCAATCCATCCCAGATAATTGTTATACCTTGTTCGCACTGAGCATTTCAATCTAGATTGTGACCAAGGTCAGTGACTATGCCATGGTGACCCTCTTGTGACCGTTTCAATCTTGACTGAAACAAGGTTCAATCGCAATTGACTCAAGAGAGTTCTTGAAACTAGATCCAGTCATAGGAGAGATCCCAAATCCCACGCATGTGAGAAAATACAAGACAGCTGCAGAACACATGTCAGGCTATCAACAGAGAAATAAAAAAGATACTTGTAGAGACGATGACATCTGTCTATTATTAGATATATGGCAAGAAAAAGTATTTATTTCTAACCAAAACTTCCATTTTGTTTGTTGGTGTTCGTGACTTAATTGCATAGTTATGTCAGTTTTATCATTGTGTGTAATAGCCGAGTTCTTGTCAAGCGGACTGCCTGCGTGAACAGCTCAATGTTTGTCTGGCAACAGTTACAATCCAGATTGTAGGTAAACTGAGATTGAAGTGAGTCATGGATTGTGTGCAAACATAGTATTATGCACTCATTTATTAAAATATAATGAAAATTTTTTTTATTTAAAATAATAAATAACTGATTAAAAAATGTTAATTATATAAGATTTTGGAGGTTTAATCACAGACATTTAGAAATGGATAAAAGTGAAAAGTTAAATAAATAATGATGACAAAATAATAAAATTCAATAAAGAGTAATAACTAGACTGTTAGAAAATTTGGCACCACATAGTAAGTGTTGGTGCCAAATTACTTAATTTCTAATTATTAATTATAGCATAATATTAGCCCAATTAATTATGGCAATTGTTTGGCTTAGTAGCAATACATCGTGTTTTGAGATGTTGATATATAGTTTAAAAATTATAAAATACAAGATCTAGCAGAAATAAATGTTTTACAAATAAAATCATTTTTAATTAGTAAACTACATTTATAATAGATGCATTTCATATTAATTTACATTTCTTAAAATTCACTTTCAATTGTTTATTTTCTAAAAATGATGCTCTTTAAGTGGACAATTATTTTCAATGCACTCGTGTAATGTGATATATTCCTCATCACTTATTTCAACATTTGAGATATATTGTGTAATCTGGATTTTGTCTCCCTGAAATTTAAATTTTGTGTAGAATACTTTTATATTTCTGTCAAAAAATTACAATGCAATGGTAAGCTTCTTTTCTGATCTGTCGACTAATATATATGCACTAAATAATTTCAAGCTAATGACTTTTTATGTTGATAAGAGCCTTCTTCATGCAATTGCTTTATCTAATGATAAACAGCAAGATGAAAAGATAGTTACATTTGTTAAGTTCTGTTAATTTATTAAGTTCTTGTAAATCCTGTCTGGATAGACAACTTCAGAAGTAAATGTCCTAATTAAATCATAGTATTTCATAGCTAACTAATGAAGAAAAAGATTCAAATCACTTTTAATTTTGCCATATGTAAGAAAAAATAATCTATGAAAGAAAAAATTATTTGGAAAACCATTTATTATTTTAACTAGATCTTGTATTTTACAATTCAAAATAATTATAAACTACATTTACCTTTAACTTTAGGAGGAAGTCTTAAACTGACTATTTTCAATGGAGTAAAAAAACCTTTAATGTCTTTCTGAACAAAAAAAATTATTAAATAATTATTATATTATATATAATTCACATATTTAAAAAAACCTCTTCCTCTTCTTACTTAAACTTAACAGAATGTGAATTTTACTTACAATGTTTACATCATTTACATTTAAATCAATTTCATTTTATATCTTTTTTTTGTAAAAGATACATAAGTTTAATTCAAAATATATGATATCCAGTTAAAATAATCATAAATACTATTAGATTAAGAAAACCAAATTTCTATTTATTAATGCTGTAATATTTTTGATGCAACTTTAGCTGTCTTCATTCCATTAAGACAGAATTAGAATTAAAACTATCTCCTTTCTGAATTACTGGAGGTAATCAAATAAAAGAAAACCTTTAACTACCAGTATACATAATTAGAATGCAAACTAAACAGCTTTATTTTGTGTGCTATTTATATTTGGATGGATAGAGTCAAAAACACTAATGTTAGTAAATAAAAATTTTATTTCCTTAATCTAATAATATTTATTCAAGAGTGTTGTTTTATTCATTTCCTTGTCAATTAGTATTGAACATAAAACTAATATTTTTGTTTAAATTTTAAATAAATATTTTAATAAAACAAAAAAATAGTAATCATATTAAATTTTATTCTATTAACTAACATTTAAACATAAATTATAAAAATAAATAATTAATAATAAATGTATTTAACTTCTTACCTTTTTACATTTGTATGGCAGATTCTTCAATTTTACTGTATACTCATCATTCATATTCTTGATTTTCTTTAAATATAGGTTAAATATTAAAATGCTTTTAATCAAATTGCATCTAGACAAACTATCATAAACAAATAAATTTATCTTGATTTAATCATATCATGCAATAGTAATTAACCGAAATATGAAAAAGTTAATATCTGGAGAAGTGTAACATTTATTGATCTGCAATATGTTAACAATGGTACATTATTTAAATTTATATTAAAAAAGGTCTTCTTATTATATACTGTAATTAGTCATATTACTTCATAATGATGATAATCTCTATTGTTTATGAATTTGCTATTAAATTTTGTTAAAAAAAAGTAAAATCATTTTGGTAATTCTATCAGTTAAATTATTACACACTAATCATCAATCCAAATATAAGCAATTTACAGTTGATAATTTTCTTGTGTTGCCAACTCTTAGCCTATGCATACAAAAAAGTATATTTTATTCTTATGTACTATTTATGATATTTTTAAAAAACTAACAGTATAAATAAGCATAAAAAGTGTTAATCCAAATACAATTCAAATACAAGTAATCAAGATGATGTGTTGATGTGCATTTTTAAAAAATATACACATCAACCTAGCAATTACAGACTGATTTAGTTAATCACTTATAAATGAAAATCTTTATTTATAATACCATATTTCTGTATCAAAAAAATTTTTTAAAATATTTTTATTTAATATATGTACCTTTTTTTCAGACTCTTTCTGAACTGAAGGCTCTGATTTATCATCATCATCCTTTTAATTCATAGATAAATAAATAAAAATATATGTGTTATAAATGATTCACAGATAAGTAGGAAAAAAAAAATCTTGATATCATAAGCTTAAAGAAAAAAAGTTATGTATTTTACAATTAATATCTCACAATTAATACATTCCATTACCTGACCTTTCCTTTCAGGCTATTTAGTTGCCAAAAAATTTCCTTAAAGCAGTGGTTTCCAGACTTTTGTGACTTGCAGCTCCTTTAACCTGCCATCATCTGGCAGCTACTCTCAATATATATAGATATCTAGAAGGGAAAACCTAGGCTTGGTAGTTTTTTGTTTTCCTATCTAAGAGTAATTGGTGTGTTGGTTTTATAATTAAATGATACAAACAAATAAAAGAAAATAATAGTTCTTTAGAAAAGAATAACTACTATATATTATATAAAATATATTTAATACAATTTTTTCATACTAGGGAGCTTGTTCCATAAACTTTGCTCATTTGTTCAAAAATTACTTGATGATTAATCAATTTCCAGTGCTGCTGTTTCTATTTTTTTTTTATGACAAAAAAAGTGTTGTGTTGATTTTAAGTTAAATACTTTATATAAATTATACAAGGTAAATGCTTCATATTCATTGACTACAACTTTTAACTCATAAGATTAACCACAAAACTAAGTAAAAATATGTACAAGAAACTATTTCTCTGCTTTTTTTTTCTGTTAACAAGGAAAGAACATAACATAATTCTGAAAAGAAAAGTATATATAAGTTTGTATTTATTTAAAATGTTCTAGTGAGATGGATCTGAAGATATACAATTTAGGCAAGCATACAAAAAATGTAATGCATAAATACTGTCAGAAATCACTAATAATTAAAATAATGGCTAACCTGATCACAGTGCCCAACTAGTTTTTGGCAGTATCCCTGGGTGTGGGAACCATTGCTTAAAACATGAGAAAATATCCTATTAAAAAATAAAACATTTTTTAAAAATCTGAGTGGAAACTAAATAGATGTCTTCTTACTTTCCATCCATACTGCTTTGGAACCATACTATAACTTGCCTGAAATTTTATAAATTATTACCATTGCCTTTCACACTGTATAAAAGTTCAAGCAATAGTATGGTTCCTATGAGATATGGATGACATTAAAATACATCTGTGGTTTCTGCCCCAAGTTGAAAAAAAAAATTTTTTTTTAATGAGATATTTTCTCATATTAAGGAAATTTTTTAAATTTTTTGGCAACCAAGAACAAGCATAAAAGGAAAGATCAGGTTGTCATAGGATGTATTCTGGAACATAAAGTTGAATAAAAAAAAAAAACATTATTATGTTTTAATTAATATAAAAATTACCATGCAGAACACTATAAATTGTTAATTTACTGTATAAATATTAACATGTATATATTATACTGGAATGAAATACAAAATACCAGTTTTATGTCTATTGAAATAAAAATTAAATTTTCTAAAAATCAAAAAATTTGAAACATGCAAAAAGAATTGAAAAAATTTGATTCACAATAAAATAGAATTGAAACAATGGTTATTTTGTATGACTGTCTTAAAAAGTTAATAATATTTCATTATTAATCATTATACTGAATTTGTATTTAACTGAACAATATAACTAGAAAAGATCATATACTAACAATTAATACAACTGACCTTAAGCATGTTGTGTACATATTTATTTCTATAATACCAGAAAGTTCAACTACTAGTTCCACTAATTCATATATTATTATTATTATTATTATTAAAATTAGTCTTTAATCAAAAATGTCTATCATACATTCTCTCAATAATGCATATTAAGCTCTTCTTGATTATATTAACATATACAGAAAATATATTTTCTAGTTTATATATTATGATTTATTGATTGGTTAATATGAACTTTTAGCATTTAAAGTTATATTATTGATCATAACTGCACCCAACTCTAGACAGAATTACTCATGACAATATAAATTAAAACAAACATTTAAAAATTTGTTTTAATCATAGGTTTACATTTGAATTAATAAATATAGCTGTAAAAATTAAAAGTGTTTATTGTATAATTTAAGTCATTATGTTTGTGAGGCTATTTTTGAAGGATTTTTCTTTCAGTTCGGAACCCCACTCCTGCTACACCAATATGTGAACCGCCGGGGAGGTTGGAGGTCTCCCTTTCCGGCGACCGGTCGTTAAACCTGCTCACTGTCAAGATGGCTTAAATGTTTCTTCTTCCCTATCCCACGGTAATGGGATTTAATTGTTCGGATCGAGTGGAGGAGGGAGGAGTGCCGTCGGTAAGGTGACAGGCAATATGAGTAAAATGAGGACACCAATTTAACAAGGAAACAATGATTTATTAGCTATCTACATAGATGGTACAATAACTATTATCGAGGGAAATTTCTGAGTCCTTAAAACGCGAAGGGCCAAGAGAAAGTTCACAAAAATTTGTTCCATACCTCTTTATGTCTTTAAATATTCTTGAGGAAAAAGGTTATGATATCCAACGGGTTCCAAACTGGTAGGATAAGGATAATAATTTCGCAGGACACAATATTCGAGGAAATTATAGTTGGCGGCTGATGAACGACTCCTCCGAGAGGGGGAAGCAAGTGGCTTTTATAGTTTCGTCGTGGGAGAATGGTCATGTGACCAATTGTTGTGAGGTAAAAGGTATGCAGATGGGTCAAAGTTGTTCCCGGGCCCATGCTAACTATCAACTTTGGAGTTGGAATGTGGGATTGTTTTCGAAATGGACGGATGTTTACTTTGAACGAAAGGGGAGATTGGAATTTTTCCCTTTTTTTAAGTTAAGTTTTAGTTTAGAATTTAAAGGAAAATTTAATTGGGGTTTAGAAAAATGTGGGATATTAATTGGAAAATTCAGTAAAAATTCCGGATTTCACATGTTCAATAATTAGATCTAGCCTAAGAATAGAATACATCATACATGTTAATGCATCAAATGTAGTTTATTTAATAACTAGAAAGCACGTGGTGCACTCATGCTGCTGATATATACATAATGTTGTCTATATTAAATTCCTTTTATGTTGTAATGTGGATTGTATGATGATCTGATGGCCAACTGGTTAAAGTATCAGCTTAGATCTCTGGGGATCCAGGAACAGATCAAAAAATTCCACGAATTTTTCAAGAAGGTGGTCTGTCCAGACATATCAGGTCTGATAAAACCCATGCTGGGCTTGATAAAAGGCCCTCTTTGAGTCCATAGAGATGAAGAGTAAAAAAAAAAAAAAATTTGAATTGTACTTGCTTTCACAACATTTAAATATTTTTATGAATATTTAGGAATAAACTAAGTTAATAAAACAATGAATTATTTCAATTAATCACATTGATTGGCTATGCATGAGATGGATATTTAGGATAAAAGACTTATAAAATTAAGAAAATAAATTATAAAAGGTAAAATAGAACTGCACTATAATGAAACTATTGATAGATGTGCTGCCATTATCATCAACCAGAATAGGAATCATTTTCATCTCAAACAAGTATAAACACAAAAGTAATTGTGAAAGTATTTAATAAATATATATCTACTATCAAAATATATGCAAATTATGTCAAAGTTTTTCAACCGAAATGTGATGTAAATACTTCAAATTCTTCACTAAATCTTCAAAGCAAGAGAAAATAACGACAGCATTTACAGTTTGCTTGAGTGTGATGTTAGTCTTGTTTTGATTGAAGAATGTAAATCATGTCTTATATGAAACTCTGAGTCTGACTGCCTGTGTGTGACATTTTTTAATCCAAGTTTTTGATTATCCAAGGTATACTCAGTCCACATTACCTTGGAAAATTAGGACAAACTGCAGTGGTTCTCAACCAGTGTGCTAAGACAAACTGATATTCCACAAACTTCTCATGGGATGTCATGAAATTTCATAAATTCATTTAAAATATTTTTTGTCTGTTTTTTGATATTATTTGTATATTTTTATATAAAACATTTAAACAAAACACAATATTAAATATCTACGCATATAAACACTATTCAAAAAGATTAAGAACCACTGCTCTACTGTTTATATAAATAAAATAATTTTTAGCTTACGACGTATTCTGGAACATAAAGTTGAATAAAAAAAAAAAACATTATTATGTTTTAATTAATATAAAAATTACCATGCAGAACACTATAAATTGTTAATTTACTGTATAAATATTAACATGTATATATTATACTGGAATGAAATACAAAATACCAGTTTTATGTCTATTGAAATAAAAATTAAATTTTCTAAAAATCAAAAAATTTGAAACATGCAAAAAGAATTGAAAAAATTTGATTCACAATAAAATAGAATTGAAACAATGGTTATTTTGTATGACTGTCTTAAAAAGTTAATAATATNTTATTAATTATAGCATAATATTAGCCCAATTAATTATGGCAATCATTTGGCTCGAACATTAGAAATATTCGGGATAAAAATACTAATTCTTTTAAAATTCTATTAGAATTAGTATTAGTATTTTTATCCCTAAAAAGAATTTATTATCTTATGGCTTTCATGGTTTCTCTTGGAAATGAGCAGAAGTCTGTAATCTGCCTTATGAGATACCATCCCAAACCATAAAGATGCCTTCACAATAGATGTTCCTTTCACAAATGTTAGAAGGCTGGTAGCACATCCCTCGTTCTCTCCAGATCAGAATATAAAGCCTCTAATCTTCTGATGACTCTCCATTGCAATTCATATGGTAAATAATAAACAAATTTCCTATTTCAGAAAATATTTTTACACAATCAGAACACCTAATTAAGGAACATCTGAAAACAGCTCTTTTTATGATGGAACTCATTTGTACAAATCTATTACTGTGTCACTTATTTGTTGTTCTCATATCCTCTTTTAACAATGTAACACATCCTAGTTTAATGCATTTTTGATGTGTTGTAAAAAACTATACTTTTTTATATTTTCCTTAATTTACAGAAACAATTAGAAACTATGCCAGGATAAAATTTTTGTGAATATAAAATTTTATGTATTAATTAAAAATAAAATATCATTTTCATTTAATATTTTTAGTAATTTAAATTAAAATACAGTCAAACCTTGATTTTCAAATGACTCACTTTTTAAACAAATTGGTTCATGAATTACATTAACATCAATGAAAAATTAACGAACCAAGAAATGTGACTTCTAACCTGAAGTGACCAGTTATGGTTTGACTGTATTTTTAAAATTTAAAACACCATCACAATCTTCTATAAATATAACATTTCTTATTTTATAATTAATTACCTGTTTCATCTTCTGAATCACTTGGTAATGAGATATTATTTGGTGTAAATTCTTCAGTATCATTACTCCAGAATTTTTTTTTGTTTTTGTGTAGTTGTATAAATTCAGAAAATTCTTTATCATCTTTGACCTAATAAAAATTTAAAAATCACTCAAAATACATATAATTGTCAAAAAATGAATACAGTTAAAATATTAACAATAAAATTTTGGAAAGAATAATAATGACTTTTTCTCACTGAAATTTTTTCTTAAATGCTAAAGAAACAATTGTTTAGGAAGAAAAGTCTATTAGGATTAAAATGCATGAAATGAATCAAATAGGATTTTTCTGTCCAAATACTCTTTTATTTCAATTGTGTCAATATATAGTAGAATTTGAATCTGTACCATTTCATAAAAATATTAAATTTCTAACCATTAAATGTCTATTTTCTAAATAAATTGTTCAAGATTAATCTGAAACTAGTTTATTCATATAATAATACCATGAGTTACTCTTTCTATATTATAGGGCTTATAAACAAATAATTTTGATTAAGAATTTTTACTAGTTTCACTAGTTAAATGTCTTTCTCAAATGGTTTAGTTTGATTTGATCTAAAGGGATAAGGCAATCTGATTTATCAATTAAATAGAAGCCCATTTAACTGTTCCTATTTAGCTGTTAAATGCATATAACAAAACCCAGAAACTCTACATGGCCAGTTCATTGATCAGGTATCAACCTGAGACCATCCACCAGTATTCAGTATGCTTGAAAACTTTTTGATTTGCTTTTATATTAATTGTGTTGCAAAATGAGTTAAACCAGCATATTTCTACAAGCTAGGGAGAGCTGTCCAAAGTTGGTGGACTTTTTATGCTAATATTTCTTCTTTTGTGAGTCAAATGCAATGTTATTTCTTTTTTACCAACTTATAAAAAGAATCATGTCAAATTTGTAAAGAAAGTTCCTGCTTAAATGTCTTTCATTTATTAGCTCACTGTAAATTAGTTAATTTAAGACAATAATTTTTGGTAGTGAATTTTCGACTAAAAAATTATTCAAAAGAATTATATGTAATAAATTACTTTGTTTTATGCATTAAGATAGGTAAACTTTTAGTTTCTGATTAGGTGGAGCTGTCATATGACATATCTACTGTATATGCTGTTGTCACTTGATTGTATGCTAATATTTCTTCATTTGTAGGAATGTTTTTTGTTCCTTGTTTTTCTTATTTTTGGATATATAGCTTCAATTTTAATTTTAATTATATGTTTTAAAGAATCACAAGTTTAATTGTATTTTTGATTATGTGTATTGTTGGGTTTAATTCTGTAATTGGTTCATGATGGATTATATTTGGTTAAAGCAATTTTGTCTACCTATGGTTATTTTTTGTAATATGTTCAAGGCCAAGGATGTATCCAGGCCAATATCCAGGATGTTTAAATAAATAAATATTTTCCCAAGCCACACATTCATTATATTTAAAGAGCCATTGGTAAGCTACAAAATTGAAATTGCAATTAATAACTTGAGTGCTTGGCAGTTGACATCATCTTCAATTCCTTCTTTTACAATTTACAAAAATCAAGAAAATTTATGGAACATATATTTGAGAAAATCATAACTATCAAAATGGGAATATTGTATCTACATAGCATAATATCTTTTGGAAGAATTAATTGACCATAAAACAAATTCATCTTTATTATATTCAATACAGAAATGGTTCAGACAAAATTAATATTAAACACAACATTGAATGGTAATCATTGTAATTTATGAATTACTGCATAAAAATTTTTATAATTTGATGTCAACTTTCACACAACTTGATGTTTTTAATAAAGAGAAGTAAATAAAATTTAAATTTTACCTCTTCTAACATTTCTTCAAATACTGATTTGGCTTTTTCATTATTCACATTTTTATTTGCTTTAGTTTTTTCTTTCTATATGTAAAGAAAAAATTAATTTATATTAAAATAAATTATTAAAAAATAAAGCATAAAACATGCTTAAAATATTAAAAAATTCTACATTGCAATAAACTTCTTCAAATTATATATACTTAATAAAATTTTTTATTAAGTAACTTATTAAAACCAATAATATTACTATGTTATAAGCAAAAACAATTTAAACTGAATATTAATGAATATAAAGAGTTTTGAAATTTAATTTATGCACAATTTCTTTACATATATTAAATAAAGAAGAAGTTTAAATTCTTGATTTAGTGCAATGTATGATTAGTTTATAAGTTTGTTAATTGAAATCACAGTTATATTAATTAAAAATTTATATTGTATATACTTTGCTTGATTTAACATCAATAACTTCAAAATTATTCTGTTGAACAGAATTATCTTTAGAATATTTACTCCAAGCTTTGGGTTTATTTGTATCACCTAAATCACAGCAAAATTCAACCTGAAAAATAATAATATTATAAATTATAAACTAATTATATATTTTATTATAATAATAACATATTTTTTACAAATAAATTTTAATTAAAAATATTGCAAAGAAGAGGCTGTCCACAAATTACAAGGTCTGTTCAAAAAGTATCGAACCTTTGGTCGGTAAAAATAAATTTATTGACTTTGAGGTACAAAACCCTAATCCCCTTCAAAGTAGTCTCCTTGGTAATGTATATACTTCTCCCAGCGTTCCTGCCATTGCTGGAAACACTGCTGGAACGCATCTTTTGGAATGGCCATCAGCCGCTCCGTCGGATTTTGCACAATGTCTTCTCTCGACTAAATTCGGGTTCCTTTTAGCGGCATTTTCAGCTTGGGAAATAGCCAAAGGTCACACGGAGCCATATGGGGAGAGTATGGAGTGTGACGAACCACAGGAGTGTTATGTTTGGCGACGAAAGCCCGAATCAGATGCGCAGAATGGGCGGATGCGTTATCACGATGGAGCTGCCAAGTTTTGATCGACCACAGATCCGGTCGTTTGCGTCGCACTGTATCGGAAAGACGACGAAGGACCTCCTGGTAGTACTCCTTTGCGATGGTTTGGCCTTGTGGTGCGTACTCACGACACACCACCCCACGAGAGTCGAAAAAACTGTCAACATGACCTTTGATATTGCTGCGGACCTGCCGCGCTTTTTTTGGCCTCGAGGATCGTCCCCGAAAGCCTGCTGAATCTTGCGAATGGTTTACGCTCGGGTATCGCCAAGGTTTTTGGCAAAATTTGATGTAATATCGCTGCTCACGTTGTTCAGTCATTTTCCAGCTTAGTGGAATCCGACGAGAGCGCACTACATGACCTCACTCATAGGCCGATTGCCAACGACTGACGCTTCCTGCAGGCGGGAAAAAATTCAGGGTTGTGCATGACTGTCTCCTCCACAACTCCACCGAAGGAGGCCTGTTGCGCATCATTGGTTTACGCGGAAAAAAAAAAGGTCCAATACTTTTTGAACAGACCTTGTATGTATGCATTTTTCTTGAAATTTGTACTCCCCCTTTTTATCCCAGTTTGTCCAAGTTTCTGTAACCCCTTTCCTCTTTGGACATCCAACAAAACTCCCTTTAAAACTTTGTAAATGATAGATGTCATAAGTAGAAACAAAACATACAAGAAATTTTGAAATAAATATAATAAAATGCATAAACTGTATAAAATTTAATGAAATAAACCAGATGTCCAATAAAGATCAACCTCCCCCCTCCCCCTTGTACAACTTTGTCCAACTTGTATCCCTCCTCTCCCCTCTAGTGTGAATGTCATTTATGGACAGCCCCTAATTGAATTTAAAGCATATCCTTATTTCTTTAAATAAATTTTATTCAATAAATATATAATATAATCAACAGACCCAAATAAAATTGTGAAAGAAATAAAAGTCAATTTTAAGTAACATTGTTCAATCATTTTAAATCATTTTCAATAATTTAATGTTTAAATATTACATATAAGGACCTAATAAAAATAATTCTAGAAAATTCTAGATATTATCCAATAAAAAGAAAATTTTACTTTTACTAAGCTTATGCTAGTTAACTCTTGACTTGATAATCTTTTTAATTCAAAAATTTTGGTGAACACAAAAGAATAACAACTCTAGATCAGATGTGGAACTAATTTCTAATCCAAAGTTGTTAACTCACAATAAAACTCAGTGAATGTAGATATTAGTGAACATAAATCATTCCTTAAAATTCATCCAAAATTCAAATCATCATCCAAATTACAAAAAAAAAAAAAAAAANAAATTTGTTTTTTGAAACCATGTCCTGTTTTATAATTGTGGTGTAGTAAACACTCAATAAAGGAATTTGATGGAAAACTTGCCATGTGTCTTTGGAATAAAACACAATACTAGTGTTTACTATGCCACAATTATAAAATTAAATGTTGAACTTATTATATACATTAATAATGGTCTCTAATAAATATAATATCTGATTTATAAATGAAACCTATAAATCAATAACAAGTTTGTTTGTTCTTTTTTATTCTGAACTCTCATTTCAGTCAATAAATGCTAATAATTCAAAATAAATAAAATCAGATAACATATATAATCTATCTTATCCCAATTATAGTATATGGAAAATCAAAAATTTAAACAATCAAACCCACTAAAGTATGCACTTCCGCATTTTATATGTCATAGCATTCATTTCTGAATGGATAATTTATAGGACTGTACTCTGCTTTTGCCTGCTGCTCATCCTTTTTGGATTATGAGCATGAGGGTATGTATGTATTTATATATTTTCTCACTCATCAGTACTTTTCTGTTAATGGGATGCCAGTTGTAATTGTAATCCAATGCGCAATGCCATCATCTTATTGACATAACAGAAAAGAGAATAAGTGAAGTAGATTTAATAATACACAAAATAATTAAAGCTTGAAAAAAAATCACAATGTTTTTGGCAACGTTAAATGAAATCTGCAGCTTTATGCCTCCCATATAATGTGGAGAATACTATTTGTAAGTTTTTTATTTGTTAATTTCTATACTTGTCCATGTTTCTTGAATGTACTGTACTTTACATATAATAAAATAGCCATTTCTTTAAACGGTGCTGTATATATCAACTGGCATCCCATTAATAGAGAAGTACCCATCCATCTCTACTACAATTTATTTCTGAATGTATTTGAAAATACAGCAGATACATCTAATTATCCAAAGGAATATTTTTGAATAGAGCGTAACCAAGTAGATTTTGATTTTATGCAAATTACATTTTAATTCATGCGTAATGGTAATTTTATCCAATTTTTTACATTATTTCTTATAATAAAATTAAAGTTTTAAATTTTAACAGGAATACATAATATATTGGAATGATTTAATACATTATATTTTAATGATGAGACTTACAGATGTGTCACCATCTAAAAATAAACACACGTAGTTCTGGTAACTCCATCTGTTGGAAAACAGCGAGAACTTATTCAAGGTCCTTATATTATATTATATTAATTGTTATATAGAAAATTCTGATATCATCAAAACATGAAAATAAATCTGTCTATTTAATATTGACAATTTCCCCAATGCACCAAGATTTTGAAGTGGTAAGAATTTGAAGTAAGAGTAGATTGTATGATATAAAATCAGCTGAATAAGAAGCTGATAAGAAATTAATTCACATGAATCATTTATAAATGATTATAGAATAACCATTCTATAGTCACTTATATTGTCACTAAGCAGATTTTTTTGGTTGGACCTTTGTTCAAAGGAAGAAGGCTTATGCCAATGTAAAAAAAACTGTTTAAACAAGTATTGCTCATGGAACTATTCCATCTCTAAACCTTTTCAAAACACAACAATCATTGTTTTTTCCCCCCTTTCCAGTATAATCTTTTGTTCATTTTTTGTGTTAACCAATTTATTTAGCTAATTTTGTTAATTAATAAATTAGTTTTTTTATGTTCCTAAGAAGACTGTCATTTATTCTATCCATAAAAACACATTGAAAAAAATATAAACAACTTAGAAACTGGCTTATAATATAAAACATCCATCAAACACCAAAATGTTCATTTTACATTAAATTTATATTTTCAAATGCTGGAATTTTATAATTTAAACAAATTCATTTTCACTTACTGAAATTTTTGAAGTATCGAGAAAAGTATTATGAAAATAATGAACAGCAGCCTCTGCTTCTTCTTTTTCTTTAAATCCAATAAATGCAAATTGTCGAAAGATTCCTTGTTTTGTATATTTTAACTGTAAATCAGTAATCTGGCCCTTGGATGAAAATACTTCTCTTAAACGATCTGCAGTAATCTATAAGAATTACAATAAAATAAAAAATTTGAAGAATACTTTTAAAATTTTGTATTATTGTTAGATTTTTATTTTTATAGAAAATATAATATTTTTTATGCAATATCTAAGAATTGACTTTCTTAAAATTAATAAATAAAGTTTTACAGAAAACATCTTAATTATAAAGTATTTAAATTTAATTCGTGGAATTAACTTAGTTCAGTTATTACTTCTCAAACTACCATGATATTCTTTTCTGTACTCAGCTCCTTCATAATTTTATGATATTTTAAAAAATTTAAATTAAACATTTATTAATATATTGCTTATTTATTCAATAAATATATGATATACAGTCAAATTGCAATATGGCACTTTCCTGAATAGCACCATCCTTGTAAACAAATCCCTATAAATATTAAATAAAGAATCCTTCAGTATCTGTAATTCAAAATTCAAATTCAAATGATATATTATTACAAATCATGTAACTTTAAACTCTCAAATTCATATGTAAATAATTTTTTTATTTGAGGCTCTTCAGTTTAGCATCACACACAATTTAATATCATTTCAAAAATGAACAAATGGAGCAACAAATTAATGTTTGATTATAATTTAATTCATTCTTTTTGCATAACCTTATTTTACTTTTTTATTTTCTTTCTTGTATCTTACAAATCTAATCAAAAATAAATATTAATAAAACAAATGATGATAACATTTAAAGTCAAAGAAATTAACCAAAATTGGAAACAATTAACAAATAAATCACCATGATATTCTAGCAAAGTTCAGTTTAAGAAAACTAATGTTTTTGGCCATACTTTAATGGTCACATTATATGGGAGGATAGGTCATTTTTGATTGCATAAAAATTTCATGGAATGTAATCATAAAATTTTTGTACATTTATTCTAATTAAAAAAACGAGCTACCATGCTAAATGCTTTATTTTTGAATTATGTTTTTCTGTTTATACATTCTAAAGCCGTAACTGATGATTACCATTAAAGTATGGTTGAAAACAGTATTTCTCTTCAATTGAGCCTTGATACAATATCATGATGGTTTGTTTATGAATTATAAATAGCATTAACTTCAGAAGCAATTTGCAATATTATTTTGAAAAAATTTAAGATATTAAGTTCAACATTTAATTTTATAATCAAGAGAAAAGAATTTTTATAATTTTACAATTATAAAAATTCTTTTCTCTTGATTATAAAATTAAATTTGTTTTTTGAAACCATGTCCTGTTTTATAATTGTGGTGTAGTAAACACTCAATAAAGGAATTTGATGGAAAACTTGCCATGTGTCTTTGGAATAAAACACAATACTAGTGTTTACTATGCCACAATTATAAAATTAAATGTTGAACTTATTATATACATTAATAATGGTCTCTAATAAATATAATATCTGATTTATAAATGAAACCTATAAATCAATAACAAGTTTGTTTGTTCTTTTTTATTCTGAACTCTCATTTCAGTCAATAAATGCTAATAATTCAAAATAAATAAAATCAGATAACATATATAATCTATCTTATCCCAATTATAGTATATGGAAAATCAAAAATTTAAACAATCAAACCCACTAAAGTATGCACTTCCGCATTTTATATGTCATAGCATTCATTTCTGAATGGATAATTTATAGGACTGTACTCTGCTTTTGCCTGCTGCTCATCCTTTTTGGATTATGAGCATGAGGGTATGTATGTATTTATATATTTTCTCACTCATCAGTACTTTTCTGTTAATGGGATGCCAGTTGTAATTGTAATCCAATGCGCAATGCCATCATCTTATTGACATAACAGAAAAGAGAATAAGTGAAGTAGATTTAATAATACACAAAATAATTAAAGCTTGAAAAAAAATCACAATGTTTTTGGCAACGTTAAATGAAATCTGCAGCTTTATGCCTCCCATATAATGTGGAGAATACTATTTGTAAGTTTTTTATTTGTTAATTTCTATACTTGTCCATGTTTCTTGAATGTACTGTACTTTACATATAATAAAATAGCCATTTCTTTAAACGGTGCTGTATATATCAACTGGCATCCCATTAATAGAGAAGTACCCATCCATCTCTACTACAATTTATTTCTGAATGTATTTGAAAATACAGCAGATACATCTAATTATCCAAAGGAATATTTTTGAATAGAGCGTAACCAAGTAGATTTTGATTTTATGCAAATTACATTTTAATTCATGCGTAATGGTAATTTTATCCAATTTTTTACATTATTTCTTATAATAAAATTAAAGTTTTAAATTTTAACAGGAATACATAATATATTGGAATGATTTAATACATTATATTTTAATGATGAGAACAGATTATCATTTACAGAAACTATCTTAATAAGCATTCATATTCAAAATTAAATAACTATATCACATTAAAAATTAAAAAAGGAACTTACTCGTTTTGGCAAATTCTTCACAATTACACGTGACATATTTCAAAATACGCGATTAAAATATAACTAAAATTTACTACTTTTCCACGTGTGAACTTAAACTTCAGGTAAACACTAGAACGAATAAGTGTTGCCATCTTACTTAATATGAAATATCATAATAACCGTTAAAAATAGACATATTTATATTATACAATATTATAATAAAATTATTACATTATATATATAATTTAAGAATCTCGAAAACAAATTAGATTTTATTATAAAATATTATAATTATACGAAATTTAAAAAATTTTAATTATTTTTTTTTGTTATAAATTAAAATTTGACAATTCATTACAGTTATTATTTTTAAATTTGTTTCCATTTTTAATGTAAAATAATAAATTAGTCTTTTCATTTTTCACTTCGTGGGCACTAAAAGGGCCTTCTTTTGGGAAGCCGATTGGGAGACCCACAATGGGACGGCCGGATCTTCAGGAGCGGTGCCTGACATACAACATTTAGGTAGACGCACTACTTCGAAAAGTTCCTGGGGTTTTCCAATCCGTCTATATTTGATTCCTGGCCCCTCCAGGAATCAAATATAGAATGGGTTGCGTTTTTAACTACTCTGTCATCCGGCCAACAAGAAATTGAACTACCAGAAGGACGAATTTATCATGTATCAGGACGGCACAACTTTAGAATTTGTTGAATTTGTTTCTGCTGACAATGGAATGCCCGGAGAGATGTCTTTCCGTGTTTACGATAGCGACCTCCTAGTACGAACTTTTTCGAAGGATATATATAACATCATTGACGATTCTTTGGTTAAGACAGGGGTCACCAAACTTTTTTTTTCACAGCGGGCCAGATAATAATCAACATACTGTATTTATTTATAAAATATTTTTTTTGTGTATTTTAAAGACAACAAACATATTTATTTACCAAAAGTTATTAAAAAAGGCGACGTTAGCAATAAGATAGTTTAAAACAGGGCAATGCAAGTTAAAACACGTTCGCTCAGCAGACTCGTAATCGCTTTACTTAGAAACTTCATTGCAGGTTCACTTACACAAAATGCGTTCTGATAGCCAAAGTCGCAAAAAGTCGCCGAATCTTTTAATTTTACCGATTTTCCTAAAATTATATTGCTGTCAGATGCAAAAATCAGATTAGACAGATTTGGACATTTTTACTTACACTTATTTTTATCATTTTTTGCTTAGTAAATTATCTACAATCTATATTTTCTTATAAATACAGTAATTATATTTTAGCTCATTTGTGTCGTAATGCGATGGCGGGCCGTAGTTTGGTGACCTCTGGGTTAGACGGTCGGATGGCCGAGAGGTTAATATGGCGGTCTACCGCTCTGGAGGACCCGGAATCGAATTCAGACGGTTGAAAAATCCCGAGTAATTTTTCGGGGTGGTCCAACAGGATACGTCGGCCCTCGTTCGTCATTATTCGGCCTGTGAGTCTAGCCGAACCCATAATGGGCTTGCTAAATGTGGCTCTCTTACTGTCCACAGGGCGGAAAGAGTAAGAAAAAAGACCTCTGGGTTAAGCAGATAAACGTCTTCAAAGGTGCCTATTGAAATGCCACAATGTCAACTGCAAAGTGGGTGGTTTTGTATAACAATGTAGAGGTATATAGGAAGAAGGTCCCTGTGGAAACTATTGACGGATCAATAGCGTAGGTAGGGATGGACAGAGGGGGCGATCCGCCCCGAGCGGCACTTTTTTGGGCGGCATTTTTGGCATTAAAATTTTTGTTAAACACTTTTGTTTAATAATAATAATAAGAAGAATAAAATTATTTATAAATATTATTATTTGTAAATAAAAGAAAAAATTATGTTTTCTTAAAGTTAATTTTCAAACTTTGTCTAAATAGATTTGAAGTGTATTATGTATAACCCAAAAAGAGAACGTCTGTTGACAGATCTCGCCGGGCGGCTCAAACTGTAGTAACGCTACTGAGACGGATGGATGAAACCAGTCAAATTGAATTATGTTTCGGATGGATTCTCAGAACAGAGAATCTGTAAGATCCTGGAGATTACCTCAAGGTTGTGAACTGCTTTTCTTGTATTCGCGCCGGTACGCGTTCGTTGTTTACCGAGAAGAAAGTGTTATTCACCCAAAAGAAAAACGTAACTTTTTAGCTGTTTCCGGTACTATTACACATGTCTATTAAGCAGAGACAAACAGATTGTCTGGGATGCTTTAAACTGGGGCCTATGGCAAAAATGTGTTTGGAGGTTACGTACTTTCAGTGTGGCAATAAAAGTTACTGGAAGAATCTGTCAGAGGACGACAGGGAAGAGGACTAACGATGTACCGGCAAAACTAATAGCAGGAGAAGCGGATCGAGATTAGAAAGGAATGTCTGAAGTGGTGGACTGTGAGACATGTAAGCACAGTGAATGTAGAAATGGAAAGTCTGGTGGCGAAGTAGGAGGATAGCTCCGTTTCAGAGGATGTCTCGACAGAATTCGGAGAAGTGAAGGTTGTCGGAAGTAAGGAATTCTTAGAGTCTTTTCTGTTTCTTTCGAAATCAATCATACTGAATAAAACACGATGATATTTATTTTGCAATATTGCATATTGTACTCGCATTTATTTATTTTTTTTATAATTAAGGACAATTCAAAATTGTGTAAGATTTTGTGTAAAAATTATGAAAAAAAAAAAAAAACAAAATTTGTTCGGATTAAGTAAGTTTAGATAAGTGAGAATGCACTGTATATACCCGAATATGCACTTATATACCCGAATATAAATGGAAACTTAAAATGGAATCCCATGATGAAAAATTGTCGGAATTTAAGCTGTGTAAGAAATAACCTTACTGAAGAGGCCGATATTGTTGGCGAAATGCATTTAGGGGATGTACCAAAATAATAAAAGCGTTTCTCTCTTTCTCTTTGCAAAGTTGGTTTGTTTTTACCTTTTTAACTTTATTATCTTTAATTTAAGTGAATTACCATTTTCCCAAATTGGACTACTCGAATTTTGACTCACGAATTATGTCTACCCACGAATTTGGACTATCCTGAATTATGTCTATCCTCGAATTTGGACTATCCTGAATTATGTCTATCCTCGAATTTGGACTATCCTGAATTATGTCTATCCTCGAATTTGACTCCTGACTTATGTCTGCACTCGAATTTGGACTCTCCCGAATATGTTTGTGCTCAAATTTGTCTCCTAAATTGTATTTTCTCTCGAATTTGGACTCTTAAATTGTCTCTTGGAATTGTATCCATTGCTTACTTCGTCATATTAATTTACTCAATATCCGAAGAATGCCGGGAACACGAAAAGATGATGTGTTAATACAAAAAAATGAAGACGGATTATTTCCGAAATTTCTCGTGAAGTACGCGGTTTTCGACAGAAAAATTGCGTTGAATGAAACTGTAAGTGGCATTATTATTAAGGGAATACAAATTTAAATAAATGTCGTTAAGCATTGTTTATCGCTTCCAGGATCGTAAAGTTTTATTAAGATATACTTGGAGAACTCGACAGAATTGTGATTTACATAAAACAGATTCTGAACTAATCGAATTAAACACAGAAGCAACACAGTTGCAGAAGAATTCAAATCAATTTAGGATTTCTACAAGATATTCGGTGGCAAAGCTTGGTATTGGATCAATTCGAGAATTTCTAAATTTATCATTTCCGTATGAAGAATAATTGGTGAATAATATAAATATAATTACTAAGAAACGTCGTAACAATTGAATTGTTGTTGTAAACTATTTTATTTCTGTAATAAAGTTTCTCGTTTGATTTGGCATCGGGTTATTTAAAAATCACTAGAAATTGTCACCTTTCAAATTGTGCACAACTCGGTTTAATCGACTTTAATTCCTTGAATTAACCGTTGGTTTTTATATCAGGTGATAAGAGAAACTCCTGAATTGTGTGGCACGGCATTTGCCAATGCAAGGGAATCATTTACTTTTACATTCGAGTCAATGGAAACGTTTCGCTTTGCTAACCAGAAATGGGAATAAATGAGCACGTATTTTAAATAGAATAATAGGACTAATGGGAATTGTATCTTAAACAATGCAATTATTGTTTTTACGTGGGTGATTCTGCTTGGCGTTAGAGTTCCCACTTGGTGTAACAATATTAAAGTGGGCGATGGGGGCGTTTAAATTATCCAAGGGGGCGTTAGGAATGATAGGAGGATCCCTGTGTACACAGAACAGGGGACGTTACTACTAACAGACACAACCAAGAGGGCGGTAATCCAAAAAACAGTTCGAGAAGCACTGGTTTATGCGGCGAAAGTTCGAATGTTAAGAGATTTACTAGCCACTTCGAGGGATGGGAACGCCCCGTTACAAACGCCCGTTCATACGCAGTTTTAAACCAATAAACCAATTCTTATTTATTAATACAAGTATATTTGAAGAACACATCAGTGTCTAAAGCAGCAGTCACGTGATAAATCGAAGACAAATGGACAATGCAGGAGCCATTTTAGCAGGGTCAAAGATGTACAAGATTATAACAAGGAATAGCCAAAAAATAAAATATATCCTTATTTTATTAAGATTCTAGCGACTTCCAATGGGGTCGAACCCCACGGGGATCAATCAAGTTTTATTGAAACAGAAACAATAGTATATTACAGACCTAAATTTTTTTTCTTCATCTACTTTTAGATGGAGAAAATTATCTCCAGTATTTCAGTCAACAGGAAAACTTATAAAAGATCTTCCTAATACTCGATGGTCGGCTCGGGCTGACTCTATTGACTTTTTGTATGAAGGATATGATAAAATCTTTGAGATATTAAAAGAAATACCAGAAATTGACACACAATCTAACAATACGAAGTTAGAAGCTAAGTAATGAAGCACATATCAAAGTTTTTATGAAGCACATATCAAAATTTAATATTTCTTGATTGTCACTTGGCGTGATATTTTAAATCGTATACACGAGACAAACAAAAATTTACAAAAGGAACGTTTAGACTTGAGTATAGCAGTTCGCCTGCTAAATTATTTGGAATCATATTTATTTGATAAAAGAGAAGATTTTAATGATTTTTTTGAAAAAGTAAAATCTTTCTAAAAAATTTCAATTGATTTTTCAGAACCAAGAATCAGAGAAAGAAGTGTAAGATTATCACGTTACGATGGATCGAGAGAAAACACTCAGCATACTCCCGAAGAAAAAATAAAGATTGAAATATTTTTACCAATTATCGACTCTCTTTGTTCAAATTTACGTAAAAGGGTAACTGTTTATGAAAAAACTAATAATAATTTTCAGTTTTTTTACTTCACTTCAAAATATGAAGAAAGGTGAAATAAAAGATTCTTGTGAGAACTTCGCAAAAACTTATGATAAAGGTGTTCGTGGCAAAAAATTTAGTGGACGAATGCATTCATTTTAAACATTATCTAAACGAAGTCGGTAAAGAAAATACACTATGTCAATCTCAGATATGTATTTTTTAATAAAGCAGGATTTGCTATCGTGTACTGTACATTTCCTAGTGTAGAGATCAGTCTTAGAATATTTTAAACTTTAATGATTACAAATTGTTCTGGTAAACGTTCATTTTCTATTTTGAAATTGATAAAAAAAAATGATCATCGTAATACGATGTCTCAATCGAGATTAATTAAATAATCTTTCTATTATGAATATAGAATCGGATATAATTAATAAAGTAAATTTCGATAAATTAATTATGAATTTCACAGCAGCAAAATGTCGAAGAAAAATTTTGTAAGTTTGCTTAGTTTTAAGATCATTTTTAACTACGTATAGGAGAAATAAAGTAATAATTGATTTGTTTATTTCAATTAACCTATTTTTTATTTGTAATTTTATTACTTATTTTTTTTTTCAATTTTATATTAAACAGTATACATTAATATAGTTTCAATACGTAATGATATACAGTATTTATGATTATTTCAATTTATATTAATCATTCATTCCAAATAGATTTCTGTTTTATTATATTTCAGCATTTTCTCCGATTTCTTCACTGCTATCGTTTACATCAAACACGACGGTGTCTTCTAATTCCTAAAAGAGGAAATTATTTCAAAATCTCACAGGAAAAAAAAAATTCAAAACTCAATTAAAATAATAATAAAATTAATAATTAATAATATACTAACGTCACGACGATCGTAGAGACACGCGTAAACCTATCAGAAATAAAAGAACACATGTATAATTGCATATATGAATTTATAATTGGACTAGAATTATTAATTTTTGATAAATTATATATGTTATGAAATTTTAAATAGTTTAATTATGCTTACAAATACGGATTGTTTTATTTCGGGATGACAAAGAAAATTTTTAAACGATTCCAAACGTCCAGGAGTTTCGAAATATTTGCTCACGCATTCGTGCAAGATATCGACAAACTATTTTTAAAATATTAAAAAAATACATTTTTGTAAATAAAGATATATAATATTCAAATTCTCTCTCTGTCTATATATAAATTTATACGTATATAATTATAATAAATAATTCCAGGATAAGGTATACAAATAAAATGAACGTTTTAAAACTTAGTATGATCCTATGATCCTGGACAACTATGATAAATATAAAATAATATACATTACTACATGTTGTATTCATATTACAACATATAGTAATGTTGAGATATAGATAGATCTTCTTGGCATGATAGAGCAGCCAAGATCTATAGAGGAAATCCGGGTGGCAGAAGATGTAGAGGAAGACCACGGAAACGATGGCTGAATGATGTGGAGGATGATTTGAGGAAACGTGCAGAAGATCGTCAAGATTGGACTACGATGTCAGAGAGACCAAGGTCTTACATGGGCTGTAATGCCGAAAAGTAGTAGCAATTTGAAAAAAATGATAGAGCTATAAATTCCAACTATTGTTCGCCTGTCTGTCCATTCTTAACCTCGAGAACATAGTTAGGTAGACAAAATCCGAGAATAGATATGAAAAGATTAGTTGCAGGAGGTCCCGATTAACTATATACAAACTTCCGATACAAACCAGAAGTTTATGCATAGTTAATCGGGTCCTCCCGCCCTTAAGCTTTTCTTTCATATCTGGTCTTGGCTTTCATCTATCTAACACTGTTCTCAAGATTAAGGAAGAACAGATAGACAACAGTGGAAATTTACAGGTTTAGAATTTTTTCAAATTGCAGCCCAATTAAATATATATGTGAAATATAAAATGACAAATCTTTCTTGCGTCATTTCATTCATATTTCATTCATAATATTGTACTTTAGTGTGCTCTATATTCTTGTTAGTAAAATTATATATATTTTAAAATATAAAATTTTTTAGATAAGTTAAATATACATAATGAACAAGAAATTTACTGTTATAATGAATACATAAGTTTTATTTTGGTAAAGATATTTGCAACTTGACTTTAATACCAATAGAATGGGAAATTTTAACGAATGCATAATTTTGATATATTGAAACGTAGAAAAATATAATTAAATTACATCAATTATTCTACAATAAAATCTACACTATTCATAAATATACCAATAAAAATGTTTTTCGTAATCGATTTGGAATTAAGATATTGGAAAAATATCACACTAACCTTTTCAGCTCTTTTGTCATTTTTGACAGTGCAAGACATAATATGAATTATGGTAGAGTCGGGTTGTGCTGAAATGTCATTATTATTAATTAATATATTTAAAAACAATTATAAAATTTCACTACCAAATTTCCTTACAGCATAAAATATCAATTTCATTTTCAGTGATAGCTTGAATGCCACAACCTAAGAAAAGAAAGAAAACAATAGCATACACTCTCTCCATTTGTCTATTCTCTGTATCAATTTATGAGAATAATAATTTAACTATGTAAGCCTATATAAATATGTTTTTAAATCAATAAAATAAATCAGTTAATTTCCTTTAAATCGATTATCTCGAATAGAAAATAATTGTAATTGCAACAACCTACTCCAATTAGCAAATTTAATTGGAAGTTATCTTTCTCAGTTCTATTCAGTAATTAGTTAGAGATTTAAAAATTTTTAAATAATATTTTATATTCAATTAGATAGATTTTAAAGAAATAATCTTGATCATGAAATAAATTTATTGAAGAAAATAAAAGAATAATATTAATAATAAAATATTAATATATAACTTTCTATTCTAAATAAAATAAATATCATGTTGCACATTTTATACATAAATCTGTNAGAAAAAAAATAATAATTTGTCGTCTTTATGTTTGTTAACTTTTATAAATCTTCTAATATAATACTTTAAAACTCTAAATTTATTCATTTATAACTTTTGCATTTCTTGTCAATCATCAGAAATACTTACTTTCAATTCATATACTTTGCACAAAGGAGAAAGGCCTCACAAAGATCTGTCGCCCGGAGCCTCGCAATGGTTAAGGCCGCCGCTGCATAGGGGTCCAAGTCACTGTCAGACTATTTTGTCAGAAAGAAAAAAAGGCTGGAAAACAAAATATACAATCATACATTAAAGTAAAAGTATCTGAAACGTTAGAAGAGTCCTGAAGAGAAAGGTTTTTACTATGGCGTTTGCATGGAGGCCCAAAATTTGAAGCTCCGCTGCTGATGCGAGTTATGTGTATTTATGTGTAAAGAATGACGGAAAAGTCAGTTAATCATTGCAATGACTAAATAAACTAATTAATTAATTTTCAATCATTTTATAAAAAACACGTTCTAAACTTAGTTTATGTTTATCTGCACAAGTATACAGTACCTGGAACACTTACAATAAAACATGGTTAGTAGACCGTTGGATCACCCTTTATACGCCTATACATAATAATTATGCTTTGTATTTCCTAATTTTGTATATGGTAACTTGTAATTTTGTGTTCCCAATAATTTATAATAATCAAAATATTTAAAAACACAATTAAAAAGTAATAAGAGTAAATAAGTTTTTTCTTAGTGTAAAAAATAATTTATAATAAGCCAGAACAAAAGATAAAATCGAAAATATAAAGCATAAACACAAGAACACGAGGAGTTTTAGATATCAAATTAAACAAAAGTCATGTGACGAGAAAAGAGATTTATTTTTAATATTAAAATCGACTAAATATGACTTCTTTTATTACAGTGTTTAATCAAAGCTTACTCGATACATAAATATTTTAAATGAAATTCAGAAATTTTAATGAAAATAACAAAAATTTATAAAAATTTATTTCTAAACTTTTTAACTTTGTTGTTATAAAATATTTATTATTCAAATAGAAGAAGAACACGAAGGAGCTTAAAATAAAGTAAGAAATTTCAATTTTATTATTTCGTATTTCTATTATGCGGCTATTTATAAACACAATTAAACTAACTTTTTTCTTTAATTAAATTTAAATTGAAATGCTTTCGTAAGTATTAATTATTCGTGCAATTTCATTATAAAAATATATATATTTTATTTTTAGCGATTAAAGGTATATTTAATAAAACTATATTAATTCTATTTTTATTAGATTACATTCTTTAAGAATAATTTATTTAGTTGTATGTTTTATAACTGTTCGTTTTAGAATATATGCTATGAAGATCGGTTACAACGTGTTTGCTACCAATATCATTCTATTTGATTTTATATGTTGCTTTGTTGCCTGTTTACAACGTAAGTGATCGTTTAATTTAAGATTTGAGCTCAAAATGTATATTTTTACAATATTCTAATTTTTTTTAAAACAGAGAATATATTAAATGAAAGTAGAGAAAAAGCTAAAGAATGGCTGATGAAGCAACGTAAGTTTGATTGGAGTTGGGGTGTTCACACTCATAGAGCTATTATTGCCCTTTCACTTTCGAGTGAAAGTTTTAATTCTAGCTTATTACAGGATGGCTTTATAATTAAGCAACTACAAATACAACTTTCAAAAGAACTAAGGTAAGAATGTTTACGTCTTTAAAGCATTTTAAATATAGGATTATATAGAAATAACATTTTCTTTTAGGAATGTAGAATCTTTGCCACCGTATCAAATAGCATTATATATTCAAGCTTTGTTAGCAATTTGTTTAGATCCAAGAAATTTTAATGGATATAACTTATTAGAAGAATTAAACAAGAAAATTCAACACATGGATACAGTTAATACATTTCTTCCATTGGCTTTATGTAACGCACGATTTAAAAATGATTTACTTAATTTGGAATTTTATAAAAAGATCATGACAAAATCTCAACATCCAAAATGGGAAGGTCTGTTTATTTATTTTTTACTCAAAAAAATTATTTTAAAAAATATACTTAATAGTCTAATTTCAATTTTTTTTTAAAAATATATAGATGCTAAAGCGTGGTTAATAATGACATTTATATGTTCCATACAAAATGTCATCGAAGATATAGGTAAAAATATTACAGATTTTCGTTTTCTCATATCTTACATTGATGAAATCGGCAAAACTTTGAATAGTATTAAAGAAGGAAGCATTCAAAATATACACTCTATTGCCATTGTTGCTCAAGTAAGTTGGTCTGACTTATTTCCCTATTTATTTTTACTTTTTCGGTTGTTATATATATTAATAATAGAGGAAAAGTAAGAGGATCGGTCAAAAATGACCTCCAACATTTTTATATCTTTGGACTCGAGACCTTTAAACGTCGAGAAATACAAATACATTCGGGGATAATTTCTGTATGTATAGATGTTAATGTATGTGTGTGTGTGGGACACGATTTTGTTCATCCTCTTCGAAGCTTAATAACTGCTGTGCATTTTGTCAAAATTTCCTTGCAGGGAGGTTTGCTTATTAGGGAGATTGATGCTATTAAATTTTGGTGATTAAAGATCAAGTTGTAGGTCATGTGTACCTCCAGTATGGTTGGACTTACTAACGATTTTACTCGTTATTAGCATTTACAATTTTTTTTTATAAAACTCATCTTTACCCTCAAAATGAAGTCTTTTTGCCATTTTATAATAGTTAAAATGGCAAAAAAACTCACTCTACCCCGTCGACCATCCTGTATCTGCACGATGAGCTTGCTGAACAAGGTCGTCAGTGTCCACAGAATGAAGAATGCGTGAGCAATTTTTTCCTGACAAGTAATATTTTTCGTACTTTTCTGTGTATAACTCGTTACCTATGTTTTAAAGACGATTTGGAACTAAATGCAAGCTGTTCTAGCAACTCGGATTATATGCGAATCCATTCCAAATTCCTCAAATTATCGTGGACAGTACGTGTAAAGACATCCCTCTCACCGTGATGCTCGACCCCATTGTGATCAGACCCATTCGTACTGGACGTAATTATGGCTGATATAGTTAACATGTTGGTCTTCACGTTAATTAATATCACACGTCACATATATTGTACCAATCATTTTAAAAAGTATCGACAGCCCCACGTGTTTCCTTTTTACGTTCTTCGATAAAATCTACAAAAATCTTCAAAATTTACAATTGTACAAGCAAAGAACTTTAGTATCTTTCAAAATCTTTTAGATTAAATTCGTAGATTACAAAGACAGAAGTCTTTGTAATCTACGTGTATGTACTATTTGCATAGAGTATACAAAAATATTTTCAAATTACATACGAAAGCATATGTGTTGCAAACGATAACATTTTATTTTGAAAGTCTTTACATAACTTAAGTAATAAAAATAATTTTGCTAGAAGGAAATATCAAATTACACGAAGTATCGAATCTTATTTCAGTTAACAAAAAACGTTTGAATTATCATTTCCACATTTTCTCCAACGAAATAACATCTACGTCAAGGCATTTCTTTTTCGTAGCGACTTTTTCGATTGCTGTCTCGAAATCTTCTCTGGTGACATAATTCCGTTTATTTCTGATGGCCAACATTCCCGCTTCGGTGCAAATTGCTTTTACTTCTGCACCTGTAAACGATTGACCGTATTGAAGCATTGTTTTAAAATCGATTTCTCTGGTCAAATTCATTTTCTTACTGTGGATGGAAAACACGTGTGCCAAATCTTCCTTAGCAATGCGACTAAACGCTATTTTCCTGTCTATTCTACCCGATCTCAACAGGGCGGGATCTAAAGCTTCGATTCTGTTGGTAGCCATGATAACTTTTATGTTACTCGAAGAATCGAATCCGTCCAGATGACTTAATAACTCCATCGCGGTTCTTTCGACTTCTCCATCGTGTTTCTTTCCTCTTACACCTCCGATAGAATCTACTTCATCCAGAAAGATAATCGATGGAGCATGATCTTTAGCCATTCGAAACAAATCTCTGATAAGTTCGGCTCCTTCTCCTATATACTTTTGGACAAATTCTGTGCCGGCAGCTCTTATAAACGTGCATTTTGCGTGATGAGCTACTGCACGTGCTAGCAGAGTTTTTCCCGTACCGGGAGGACCATACAACAGAACACCCTTAGGTTGTCGAACGCCGAGTCTGTCGAATAATTCCGGATGTTTGAGAGGAAGTTCTACGCATTCTCTAATTTCTCGAATCTGTTTATCCAAGCCTCCGATCGCGTCGTAAGTAACATCCGGAACATGTTCCAACATCATGGATTTTACTCGAAGATTCTGTTTAGATGGAAGCACGTCCGTAATCTCTTCTTGTAATGTACAAACGGCCACTCTATCGTTCGGTTTCGCAGCTTCTAGATCGATAAATTCGCTCGCAGGAAACACGAGTCTCATATTTTCACTAAATTTGACTAATGCTAAGCCAACATCTAGTTTTTGGACCAAAGTTCCCACGAATTTCGGTTCAGAATTTTCGATTTCTTCGATTTCTTCACGAAGTGCTCGAACTTTGTTATTTAATTCGGATCTCGATGCTCGAAGTCTGTCTAAATTACGTAGTCGTTGTTTTAATTTAAATTCTAGTTTCTCAATTTCTTTCTTCAGAAATTTCTTTAGTGGATTAGATTTATCAGAATTATCTTCAAATTTATCCGAAGAATGTTCTCCACTCATTTTTTGACAGACAATGAAGAGAGATCCGAACTTATTAGAAAAGATGTTAATTTTCGATTAAGAATGAAGTGAATACAATTATGACAAAACAATTAAAAGTATTCTTTAATAAAATTGTATTTTTTTAAAAATATTTAATTATTAAATATACTAAAACAACATTCTAAATCTTTTCAGTATATTTAATATTTTAGCATATTTAAGAAGAATTTTCGTCTTAAAATTCATAAAAATGTGTCATTGTAAATACAATTAGTCTAATTACTTATTAATCGGATCCAATAAATAAATGTAATATAACTTGAAACATTAGCAAGGGAACTCTCCGCTCCGAGGACACCAGGAGGGCCTTTTTCCATACACATCGTGAGGTTACGTTAGTTCCATAATGGGGGTGGCCGAACTTAGGTGGTAGCCAGATATATACGGGACGTCCGTTAAAAACTCTCGAATGTTTTTGCCCATTTGGATTGGATCCCCATAGAGGTTGATTAGTGCCTTAACTGCCGATATTTTTACATTTTTGGTCTCAGGACATCTTGAAACGTCGAGAAATACAAAAAAATTGGTTTTTTCCCCCTGTATGTATTGTGTGTGGAGGGACATGATTTTATTCACTCTGTTTGAAGCTTAATAACTCCTGTTATTTTTGTCGAAAGTTGAAATTTTGCAGGGAAGTTTGTTTGTTATTGGAATTGATGCTATTAAATTTTGATGGTTAAAGGTCGAGGGTATGAAAAAATAAAGGGAATCGTATGTATCTCCAGTAGGGTCAGACTTAATGACGATTTTACTTGTTATTAGCATTTAAAATTTTTATAAAACCCACAAAATTAAGCTTTTTTTGCCATTTTAATATAAAAAGTTTTTCAATTGACTTATACCGAAACCACATCTTTTAATTCTTTACTTCACAACTGGGTAGACACTGGGCATCTTAACCATCACTCTTTATTCAGGAATATCTTACACATCAATACGCGTTTCGGGCATACCGTCGGTTACATAATAGAATATGAACATGTATTTTCCATATTACAAAATTTTTAATATAATGGTAAATTACAACGTGCCTTTTTTAAAAAGACATTTAGTAAAAGATGTGTATTAGTTAGCACCTCTTTACTCTTGCTGGATTTTTTACGTTTATATGTCTATCATTTACAAGTTATTTTATGCTGGGTCCCAAACCATTTCATTAACTAGTCCCTTTTTCAATTATGAAAGGAATAGAAGTGTTTACACGTTTAAATTAATTACCAAGGTACCTTCTGAGAAGATTATATTTCTGAAAACGTATTCAGAATTTTTAAAATACACTCTTTGTTCTATTGAATGGTTAATCTCTAATGAATGTTGGTTTTATGAAATATTGTCTTTACTCTTATTTTTGTCTTAAACTTATGAATTTTATCATTTTTTCAGGTATTATTTTCAATCGAAAAAATTCGAAATATTTTAAATATAACTGATGAAATAAATTGGGGTAAAGAAAATACCATTAAATATCTTTTACATCATCAACAACAAGATGGTTCCTTTGGAAATATTATAACGACTTATTTAGTTCTTCCTGTTCTATTTGAACGAAGTTTATTAGATTTAAGATATGTCAAGTGTAATTCGGATAATTTTACCCGTAAGTAAATTTATATTAATTAATAAATTAATTAATTTAATACAACTAATTTATAATATTACACGATTTTCTTTTATTGAATAGAAAAAATTGATTTAGAAAATGAAACACAAAAAGTCATTTTAAATTATTCAATTTGGATCGGTAAGAAAAAAGAATTTAACTTTAAAATGGTGTTAAAAGTACCTCCAAAGACTTCTTTTTATGAAATTATGCGTCTAGCTTCAGAACTGAATAAAAATTTTAGGTAAGTTCATAAGTTTTCTTCCCAGTAAGAGCAAAATACTGTATTGGAAATATGGAACAGATCCTTATTTTAAAACACTTTTCTGTGGCTCCATTTACGCGGTGTTTTCTTGGAACCAATTTCTCGCGTAAACGGAACAATTGCTTTAGATGTAACAGTAATAGAAGAAAGACAAGAGCATACTGAAATGTTCAGGTTTAAAAGGGAGGGAAGAGGCAAGAGAAAAAAATAAATTAAGGCAACCAGTGATAACCTGGATAAATAAAGAGAAAGAACAAGAACTTAAAGCAGAATCAGTTTATTGCGATGTTCAAACAACATTGAAAATAAACAAAATTTTGTCATTGCCTGAAGAAAACTTACATTCCTATACCAGTTCTGTTATATATAACAGTGTAAAAGTATGGAGATCGGTCAAAAATGACTTCTCAACATTTTTATATTTTTGACTCAAAGCATCTTGAAACATCGAGATATACAAAAATATTCGGGGGGTAATTTCTGTATGTATAGATGTTACGTATATGGATAAATACGTATCAGTCAAAACACATAATAGCAAATAATTTCTTGTTTTAAATATTGGTAATATATTATTCATGAAATTTTTTAATGCAATGTCGTATCACTTTATCCTCCACCATGTTTCATCAATACCAAGTGAATGCTATTATGCTGCGCCTAGTGTTGTACTTTGACAATAGTGCTCGTGAATTTTGCAAGGAGGTTTGTTTATTTGGAGGATTGATGGCACCACATTGAACATTTGTAGTAATTTCTTCGGTGTTACACAAACTAAGCAATCAATTCAAAAGCCATCTTGGTGGTCTAAAATGTAACTAATCTGGTATTAAAATTTTTTCTTCTAAACAAAAATCCAACTTCGCTCTGTAAACACTGCATCATGCTACTGTAAATACTTAGCTAATCTTCCTTTACATTGTCAATATTTTTGGGTTGGCTATTGAATAAGTGACATGGAAATATTCACAGAGAAGTCTGTTACATACATCTCTTCAATTGCTTGCCTTAACTCTAAATATTTAAAAGGTTCATATTTAATAATGAATTTGGAATTATTAGATGTATATACAAATTTTTAAAGATATCCTATACAAGTCGACACCCCTATAACACTTGATTTTTCCGTTTTATATGAATTCCATGTTGTACGAGTCACTTAGATTTTACAAATATGTGTGCCGGGCTGTGAACGGCTCACGTATTTGTAAAATCTAAGTGACTCGTACAACATGNTGTACGCGTCACTTAGATTTTACAAATACGTGAGCCTTTCAGAGCCCGACACATATTTGTAAAATCTAAGTGACTCGTGCAACATGGAATTCATATAAAATGGAATTATCAACAGTGTTATAGGGGGGTCGACTGTATTTAATTAATGAATTCAATAAGAATTACAAAGACACAGAAAAGATTAAGAAGTGACGAGGAAATATTTGTTGAGACATCGTCACAATGCCGGGTTGCAATTTTTAATTATATAATTAAAAAAAACAATATCATATTTTGTTAAATTTACTAACAAACACTTTTATATTAATTAATAATTACCTTATATAAATATTTAAATCTAAATTATTTATAATTGTTTTAGGTTTAGATATTTTAAATATCCGGACGGAATTTATGTGTATTCTTTAGCTGACATTATAAACGAACCGGAATCAGATGAAAGTTGGCAATTATATTCACTAAAAGGCAACAAACTCGAACATATCGATGAAAGTAAGTGAAAACATTAGGCTAATAATTTCAAGTCAATTTTTTATAAATAAAATATTATAAATTTGTGGGTTTATATTACTTAATTGTTGAAGAGTAATTTGAATCAAACTGCTCTAGACGACTTATAGATTTAAACAATTATAAAATGAAGCGATCATTGATTTATATCACATTGAAATAAAAATGAAATTTATATTACAGGTCCCGATAAAATATTTCCAAAAGATGGAGATAATTTTGTTTATTGGTATTCGACGTCCACCCACTTGCTTCGAAATAAACAATAATAAAAAGTTTACTATCGTTATTTCAATTGTAAAAATGTATTCTTTTTTGTTAAATACAATGTAAGAATATCTTACTATTTTATATCTATAAATAAAAGTATTTTTACTGTATGTTTTTATTTTTTATCTGGCTCTAAAAACTATATCTCACAATTTTAATATATCTAATGATTTATGAAAGTTTAAATCTTGTTTAAATGAAAAATGTCTTTTTTTTTACCTTCTTAGTTCTCAGTTTCCTTAATCTTTTTCTTAATCATACTAGAGTAGGGTGGGTGAAATGAAACATTTAAGGGTTTTCTAGCTGTAAAAAATTAACTAGGGGTAGTAAGAAGCAGTATACAGATGATAATAGAAGCTATATGCAAGGACTATAAACAGCAAAACTTAAGTGAAAATCTTTATTAACTATTAAAGGTAACGACCACATACAAACTTCTTTTAGCTAAGCCACACTCCGAACTTCATGTATGCAATCCATGTACCTTTTTTTGGCTGGATTAAAGTATAGCACATTAGCACAATCCACAAAAGTTTGATGGATTCCGACCATCATGACTCCCTTAACTTGCGATAGTTTTTAACCGATAACTAAAACATTCAATAACAGCAGTAAACTTTAATGCTGTAAAGGCATCTCTTGGACTTGCTGTTATTTTTTTTTATCGCTTCTATCAACTCTTCTATAGTTGCAGGAGCATTGCGTACACCAAGATAAACCAAAAAGAAATCACAGGGGGTTTAAATCGAGACTATAAGGTGAGAAATTTATGCCATCAGCAGTCTATTTTTCGTAATCATAAGCTTTTCAAACATACTGAAAAGACTTTTATATCGTTCTTTTATAGGCCTACTATTATTAGGTATATGTAAAATATTAAAAAATACTTATTTCCACATATTTGGCTCCTCAATCGAAAATTTTTGGCACTAGATAAATGGCGTGTGTAAATTTATTAGAGTCTAATAAATCTGTAAGGATATGATGTGAAAATCAAATTGTGGGCATATTTTAATTATTTTAAATAAAAAAATTTATGATAAACTAATTGCCTTGTATTTAAATAGATCTTTCGCTCTTTGTATGTTATCAAAACATATATACAAGTATGCATTTGTGAATGGTGATTGATTTCATTAATTCAGAAAACATTAAGATTATTAATTATAGTTGTACGTAGGGTAAGGCCGTATGAAAGTACGCGTACCTGATTTCTTTTAATGTAAAATATTTTAATTGAAATTAACTTATCCTTCCTATCTAAACTCTCACTTGTCCATATCAAAACATCATGTTTCATAAAATATAAATCAAATTCTTTTATCGGTATAATGATTTACTCTCTGATTATCTTAATTTTCTGATCTAGTAATTAGAACTTTTAGGAGTTAGGAGCACGAGTTTTCTTTCTGTTTTAAATATAAAAATAAAAATAATTTATCTGGAAACTGTTTTTTTCTATTATCACTTAACATTAAGAACATTTCTTATACAGTAATTCATAAAAGAAAGATTAAAATAATAACACATATTATAAAGTGATTTCTTTCTATTACCTTTTATATTTAAATTCAATAACACACATTTTTATTTTAAAAACTATTGTACATATTGTATTAGTTGTATAATAAATAGTGGGGAAAAAAATGTTATTCTTATGTGTGTGATTGAAATTCACTAAGATAGAAAAACAGACTTAAAAGTGATATATAATATAAGTCTTACATTCTTAATTTATAATCCGAAATGCACATAAAACATTTTATTTGCCTAATCTGTTAACACTCGGAATAATTATTTTGTAAAATTTATTTTAATAATTCATTGTTTTCAGAAATTTTACACCCTTTTTCATTACTTAACTTTTCATCTTGACGTTGAACATTTATCCAAAAATAATCCAACGATGAAAACACAGTTGGAATGACAAATAAATTATAAAATATTATAGATGTTACAGCAATAAAAACGATTTTAAACACATTCGCCGATACATCGTATGGTATAAACATTAAAAGAATGTAAATTATTAATATAAGACTTGACAAAATAGAAGGTATTATATTTGAAATAGCATCTCTCATTTTACCATTTGGTGTCTTTTTTTTGCTTTTAATATAAAGGTAAGATACATTAACAAAACATTTTACAGAAAAAATAGTTGTAATAATTTGTATAATCATTATAATAGCATTAAATTTCACTTTCCATACTAACATATATCCTACAGTAGTAAAAGCAATAGATGCTACCGAAAATAAACTGAATATAACATATACAAAATTTAAAGTAGATAGAGGAAAAATTAGCATAATTACAATACAGTTAATAATAAGAAATGTTCCCATACTATACATTATATTATCGTATTGTTTATAATATATAAAACGATAATTGAACGCACGAATGGGAATATTTGAATAATCAGTTATGTTAAATATGCTATCGATTAACGAATTTTCTTTTCTAGAGTTGTCAATTAAGTTGGTGTGGATAAAAAATCTGCTTGCTAATATGGTCTTTCTATCTTTGCTTAAAATTATATCTTTTTTAAAGGATTCAGTCCAATTAAGCTTCAAGAATACATTAGAAAGAGCATCAATGAAATGTTGAGGATCACTCATATTATATCCAGTTAAGGAGCTATGGGATTGTGAAGAATTCACCCAAGTTAGAAACTCCCTCAACCACGATTTACTAATTCCAGCCATATTGGGTAAACGTTGAAGAGAAATTATTAAATTTTCTATTTTATTCTGAATTTCTGAATCCGAATAGTCTAATCGTTTGTCAATTATCAGCTGAATTCTATCACGATAATTAGAGAAATATTTGACTTCATCATTTATATAATCCATATGAGTAAAAACGTTCTGATAATATTGAGAGTAATTTGATGATGGAGAAGAATATTTGAAAAAATAAGTACCTCCACAAAGATGTATGAAGAATATTAATAGGATGACGATTTTTGTCATTGGTTTAGTAAGCAGATTTCCTAAGTAGCATTTCTTCTTAACTGTGTTAGCAATGTTACTTTTCTTTCTTGATAAATGGATATTGGTGACGCTGAGATTGTCTGCTAATTGTAAAAAATGATAATTACTTTTTATAGATTTTACTAGTATAAAGTATAATTAAATTAAAATAAAACTACAAAATAAAATAAAACTAGATAATATCAATATATCCAGTACAGGCTGATCTAATATTCCTTACGAGCGTTTGCCTTTAAGACAAACGATCGAAAGGAAAGTTATACTTGATATTTTAATAGAACTTCGTTGTTTAAATTAAATAATATAAGAATAATAATTAACTGTGTGTTAGATATAATTAGAATACTTAAAGTAATGATGATATACCCAGGATTGGCAAAACATGCAAAGCGTCGCGCTTTGTCTCACAAAAAGTATGGTTACTTTAGATATACTACAATATATTCTTGATTATTTTTATTTCCTTTTTTCCTTCCTCCTATAATTGTGTTATATTATGGTTTTATTATGTACTAGTTTATTTCATTGAAGTTTGTCACATGACTTTTGTTACTTCATGTTCAAATGTCCTGTGGGATCGGATACGGAAAAGCAACAAAACACATGGGCGAGTTGCCAACGGGGATTCCTCCCGAAAGGACTGGCTTCTGTTTGTTAGACACGCGAAGAAAACTCGGGTGCGAACCCTCGACCAACTATCAGCACTAGTTTTGTCCATTCAGTCCCTAAGGACTCCTATAGGAATAATATTGAAAATAAATCTAAATAAATCAGAAAATACTAATAAGTAATCATATGTAGTAAGTACACTGCATATACATTACTCTTGTCATTATAGTTCAGGAATCGGTAATTACACTCGTGTCCAAAATTAAAGTAATAAACATAAATGTACTGAACATGTCAAAATGGATGGCTCTCCATTGTAATGGATCTTCCAAATGCCTTCTCTGAGGCATGCCTGATAAGCTACTGATGTATCAGGAACGTTTCCGGCTGTTAGCGGTCGTAGCAGACAGAAATTATTTCGCTGTATATGTAGTGCATTACGTATTGTCGTGCAGATACCGTACACTGCTATCGTGCCTTATTTGCATAACACTTGTATGATAGGAAGACACTTTACTGATTTACATATGATGTACTGTACATTTCGGCTACTTCAGTTTATCTGTGTAAAAATACAATATGTATTTTTACACAGGTTCAGTGTTTATTTCTTTAATTTTTGCCACCATTGTTGAATTATAATGACTACAGTAATGCATATGCAGTGTAATAACTACTTATGTATACTGCAGCCTAGTAATATTTTAATTTTTGATGCTTTTAAAATTTTTATATACAAGAATGTGTTGATTTGTATACAATTAAGCCCAAAAAATGATTTTTTAAGCATAATATAAAGACGAATTCTTTATTTTCTTTATTTTTGATTGCTCAGTCTTGTAGGCATTAAGAGGATTTGCTTTTATATTCCAACCATGATGAGGTTGGGTTAGCTTTTGTTATTAGATGACGAACGGAACCTGACGTATTCAGAACAGAATGCCATGAAAAATTTCTAGAGTATTTACAGACGACTGTTGAAACCATGCTTTAAGCATCTTAATTGAATTACTTAGAATATGTATTACGTGAGTGTTTGATTTCAAAGGATCATGGCCACAAATTATAGACATTAGTCTATTCGTATTTCTATGAGATAAATTTTTAGATGTTATGTATTCAAATCACGTTAATGCATCTAGTGATAGTAATTTTAAAGTTCCCATATTCAATACTATCTAGAAAGATATTAGCAGTCCAAATGCAACCAAATTTGCATTTGGTATGATGACATTTCAGAACATGCGAAAGATATTTCCTAAAGGAAAAAAGTAACAAAATTTACCACAACAACACTTTTAACGCTGCAAGCAACTAAAAATTTTATTGGTATAAAACTCCCATGTTATATAGGGTGATGCAGGGGATACTGTTTAATTAATGTAGTCCCCATTCTAAAGATGGTGTACAGTGTAGTGTATTCAATGGCATAATTGACCCTCTGTAATACTTCTAATTTAATGTAATACTGTCTTTCAAGCCTGCTAAATTCAATATGTCTTTGATAAACCATTCATTTCTAAGTTCAAAATTGTTTTTTGTTGTTAGCAGTGTCAAAAGTAAGCTACCGCGAGTTTTGGACACATTTTGTTTTAAATATAGGTCTAAATATCTTCCGCATGTCCTGAAATGTAAACGTGCCAGATATGGTTGCATTTAGACTACTGTATATCTTTCTAGACAGCGTTGAGTAGATACTTTAATTACGATCACAAGGTACTAGAAGAGTTATAGATCAACATCAGCATACAATAGATAACTTTCAAAAGAGACCTTACTATCGTTGTTCAATATGAATCATTGGGTACTCTTGCATAAAAATAATAATGACTTTCTTATTGTAATATATGCAAATTAAAAAATTTCCACTATAAACATTAACATATTTAATTTCTAGATTACATAGATTATAAATTAATTATAAGGATTTAAAATTGCAATACAGGTATCCATTGAACTTACTTGATTCGAGATGCAATGTGATGCGAGTAAGAAATATACTTTTTGACTGTTTGGCTTCTATGTGTCCACTAATTGCCAGCCATCCTCCGTAGAAAGTGATTTGATAGACATAATTAATTATCAAAGAAAAACACAAATAAATAAAAATTGCTTGCGTTAACTTGAATGGTATAATAATTCCAAATAAAGAAGACATGATATTAATTAAGTAAGATATTGTGATAGAAACAACAATTTTAGAATACGTTTCGTTCATCCTTTTTTCTACGCTGTCTTTAATGTGAGTTTTACACCAATATTTAAATATTAGAAGCGAATCACTCCAACTTATAACTGAAAAAGAAATAAATTAAAATGGTTATTAAAAAATGTATTAGTATTATAAAATTATTGTTAGATAAAATACTAACTTAAAAGAACGAAAAAAATTATGAGATTAATATCAAAATATTCCATATCACACAGCAAAAGACAGCCAAAAGCAGAAACTGCGGAAAAACAAGGGAAGCAACCTGCAATAATGCTAATTATTGGATTATCTGTAATAATCTTCGTTGTTCTGCGTATTGAAATAATGAGAAATACGACTGCAAATACAGTAACAATTATATAAGGTATAATTCTGGTTGAGACCGAACTTAATTTATTATTCCAAATACTCCCTGAAAATCCAGAGATATTAATATGGCGTAAAGAAAGTTTTTCTAAAGAGTTCAGAAATTTGTCTTCCCACTTTTTAGCAATTAAATGTTGTCTCGAATTATTATCATCAATAAAATAAAACAGTCGAATTGCTTTAAAATCTTTAACAAATCCATCATCGTCTGTTGATACTCCACCTAAGTTTATTCCGTAAGTATTTGCTGCACTCATCACAGTTGGATATCTGTTTAAAATATAAATGAAAAAAATGTATTTTTTTTAAATAAAAAATAATTATATTTTAATTAATCATCATATAAAAATTACGTATTTATTTCTACTATTTTAATCTTTACTATAATATATACTTTTAAATGTTCAGGTTAAGATCAGGTTAGGATCGAGAAGTCACTACCGTGATTCTCGATCCTAACCTGAACATTTAAATAGCTTTTATTGATATATTTTACAGAAAAAATCATTGCTATTAAATCATACAATAATAATAATTGATTAAAAGTTACATGATATATTATTTTTAACTACAGTTGTAAATTGTAGTCTTCATCCTGTTCATTCGAATACCCATCTCTTATTCAAACTGTATTATTTATCAAACTGTATGTATCAAAATTATTATGATCACATCATTAAAAGACTAATTTTATTCATGATAATACGTAGATCTTCTCCAGCCACTTTTACATCGATACATACAATATTGAAAACCTATATTTAACATCCAACTTGATATATAAAAGTACAAAAGAAAAAATCAGCCTGCATTATTTTAACTTAATTACTAAATATACGGACAGTTAGCGGTGTATACCCATCTGATTATAAATTATTTATATAATCAACCGACAGTTTACACAGATAATTCCTCATGCAACCCTGTATCAAGCGGTCTGTAACTATACTGAACAGTGACTTCTCTTGATGAGAATTAGTAACCAGGATTCCTCCTATATCTCCACCAATTGGAAGTTTGAGATGATAAGTAATTCATTAATTATAAACTTTTTTTGCCTCCAAATACATATTCACTTGTTTTTTTAAGGTTGATAAATTTTCATCGAATTTAAAAATTCGTAGAAAAATAACGACTTCGATTTTCAAAATTCTGAATTGTACTTTAATAGAATTAAATAGGATTATAAATGTTTGTATCTATTTACTTCCGCTTTCGAAAATTTTAGAAAAGGATTTTTTCATAGAAAAAACATTAAAATTTTAACGGCAATTGCTGGAAATGGCGTGCATAACCAGAGGTTACAGTATCCTTAAAATTAATAAATATTGTTAAAATTTTAGATTTAATTAATAAACCAATAATGAATTTACACGAATATTTTTTTTAAAACATTGGTAACAGAATTTACTGCCCAACAGTAGTCGAATGAACAGCATGATTGAATATTGATAGTTGGTCGCACCTCACTAACGGGCTGGGTTTTATGGTACTAGTTTTAACTGTAAGAATGTTAGTTAAATGGGAATCATTCAACCTATTTCTTTCAGCATTTTTGATGTTTTTCATGCCAAAAATATTGAATTTTTTCTTCTATTATTTTTCTTTTCTCAGTATTAAATGCCACGACCAAATGATGAGTTATTAAAAATATAAATTTAAAGTTGATGAAATAATTATGAATATAATTGGAGGTTGAAAATATTTAAATTATTATGTTAGCAAATATCTAAATATATAAAATTACTTGTCCTGACTGACTGACTGACTGAATGACTGACTGATTCATCATCGCCCAGTGCAAACCTCTGAACCTAAAGAGGTGAAATTTGGTATACAGTTAGGGTACGAATGCTTAAGTGAAAGGGGTTAATTTGAAAGTCTCTTAAGCAAAAAAGCGGAATAAAATAATTTTAATAAGCACATATATTGAACGATGAAATGGGAGAAGAAATTAAGAACAATTTTAAGTTGGCCCATAGTATAGAAAATAATTTATTTTCTTGAATATAAGTGAATTGAAATTCAAAATTTATTATGAATTTTATTTAAATTTTTAAAATTTAACGGATTATTCTAAAAAAAACTTGATTTTGAACTTGATTGCTACTGAAATTCACGTTTCACCAAAACAGCGGCTTTCACATAGTTAGCAATGTACAGGTATAGGATATCATATTATTAGATAAAATAATTCTTGAGGTAATAAACATAAATTGTAGTAATAAAACAATAAATTACGTTTATAAAATTTTACAGCTACGGGCGAAGAATTCGAGATATTAAAAATTTTGACTTTTCCTTTCGCTCACCTCTTTTGTTATTCATGCCACATATAGAAAACAATGATGCAAGGATGTCTAATTTTAGGAGAAAAATGCATCATAAATATATACAATTTTTCTTCACAAATTTTGCCGGAAAAGTTTCGTCTTATTATCTTTTATATAATCTTTATTGCTTTTTATTAGGTGAAAAAAAAACCTTTCCTGACTATTTTTTATATTATGTATAATAATGTAACTCAAATATTTGTGTTTTTCCCTTTAAAAACTTTATAATGACGATAGTTTGATATTCGATATTTTAAAAGGTATTATACAAATAGATTCACAAGCTTCTGCAGAAAATCTTCCAGGGAGCGAGGCTTGAAGATAAATAATTACATCAATAAATTTTTATATAATTATTTAATTTTAGAGGTACTTTTACATGTACATTATACGATACAGTATTAAAAAGTCAGACAAAGAGTTTCCTGGTCGAGGGTGAAGGTTACACATCTCAATTACTTTATGATTATAATTCGTGGAGTTTTTTATTCGCTTCCAGGAGAAAGCAAATGGCCGTTTGCCCTCTATGGACGACAATGGCAAATTCATATATAATTATATATAAGACTCTATAGAGATTTTAGTCTACAAATAGTGATACGAATGACAGAATATAGAATAATGAAGAATAGTCTAGAATACAAATTATCTTCTTAAACTAGTTATAGTTTATTTTTTCACTTCCAGAATAATTTTCCTCTTATCTTTATTTGCAAGCATATCAGTAGAAATAAATCAAAATGACGACAATTTCTGCTTAAAAAATTTCGCACAGAACTTAATAATGTAATTTATATGTACATAAATCTCTTATTAACTATTTAACCGTTTTATAATGAGTTAAAAATAATCATTTTTGAAAACAAGAATTTTTATTTTCTATAATTAAAACAAAACGAGTAATTTGCTTTGCTTTGTTTTCTTGCAAATGTAATATTTCTCATTATAATTGTTAAATTTCTTAATTAATCTTTTTAAAAATTTAAGATTAAATAGTGTTTTTAAAGAGGTATATTTAACTTCAGAATATTCAAGTTTGTTTTGTTTTTACTAAAAAAGAGGGCTTCTTAATGCCCTCGAGGGCATTAAGAAGCCCCCCTTTTTTAGCAAGATTATTATGGGTTCAATCAGGCCCATAATAGGAAGAGTGATGAGGAACGGGACGGATCATAACAACCCGAAAAATTTCCGGGAATTTTGGACCCATCCTGATTTGATTCCTGGTCTCCCAGAGCAATAAGCTACACCTCAATTCAGTCGTCATGAGTATATTCAGGGAAAAAAATCACTAAGATAGAAACTATTGTCATGAAAGTCAAATATCAGTATAAAAGATTACCTTTCATCTTGCATATTATTGAAACGTCTTTAAAACAGATTAGTGATGGTATGGTAATTCTTCTGTTTAATAATTTTAGTTGTTATTATAATGCGATTTCAATACAATAACAAATATTAATCTCATCATTATTAAGCGTTAACTGCTGACATAATAGAAATATAAAGTTAATCTTCCAGGCAATTGAATAATAGTCTGAAAGATTAATAACAATTGAATAATTGTTATTCATTAAAATAAACTTATTTCATGCGCTTTTTCAACGAAAAAAAAATCAAATTCTGAAATTTTCTGTATTATCTTGTGGATAATTTACAAACTATTTTAAATACTTTATAAAATCGCTTAGAAGAGATTGGGATATATTGTTTTCAATAAAAAAATTCCATTAAGATTACGATATTAAAATATATGTAGGAGTTCTCAAGGTCGTATAACCAGTATAAACAATCATAAGAACAAAAATATAATTGTCGACCTTCTACTGTACTATTCAAGTACACCACACGTATACACACGTATAAATAATTTTATCATAAATTTTTAAGTTCTAGTTTTTCATGATTCCATATGTTATTTCTAAGCTATTTGGCATAATCTATAGAATAATATATCATAAATAATGACATATAATTTCAACGAATTTTATTATATAGCATTTTATAATTACATCGACATTGAACCAAGCTATTGAAAGACTTTTGAAAGTAATGTGACATAATTATTCAAAAATTAAATAATCTCGCTTTCAAGGCTTTTTCATCGATTAAGAATACTATAAATACTTTTAATATATATAAGACTGTTTATCAATAATTATTTTGTTGAAATAATTACAGTAAATTACTTAAATTTTATCTCCAGAAGTAACACGAAGAATTTTAGATATAGGCCTAATCTGACAATATTTTAATTCCTATTTAACGTAAGGTATATATTTATATCATTAAGAATATTTTAATGTATATACTATGTCATAAAGTGTTTTAACAAAATTAAAAGAAGCAATTTTAGTAGTGGTGTATTTAATGATCCAGAGGATAAAACTAAATCATATTCTTCAGGTTGTAAAACCACTTAAATTCACATTATATTATTAATTTAAGCAGAGAATTCGTTTAAAACCGAATTTTTATAATTATTTACTAATAATTCACTAAAATTATTACGAAAAATATTCTTAAATGGTTACAAAAGGTAATTGTATATTGAAAAATTTTTACCAGTAATACTTTTAATTATGAAAATTAAACATATTTAGCTGTTCATGGATGTAAATATATGAAATAATTTTTATATTTTATTTATTTAAATAAAATGGAGAATGTCATTGCCGAGGATATAAAATTTATTAACCTTTTAAATTAAATGCACTTTAAAAAATTGTCTGTAAAGAGAGAATTCTTAACGCAATATATGAGATATAATTTAATGTTATTTTTAGTATTTAAGTAGGTAAAATGCATGTCTATTGTAGAAAAATCCATTATATAGAAATTATTGAAAAACAGTATAAAATCTTGATGTAATTCTCAATAAACAATTTTGAAATTATTCATTGAATATAGAAGTAATTGTAAGAATTATTTTAAGAAAAATACAATTTTTTTCCTTCTCTTTTTAAATTCATCATAAAACATTATATCTCTTTCATGAAAGATATAAAATACAATATACGTACTTTAAGTTATATGTTTTTTTACCTTATACGTATAAGTATAACGTATTAAATGCCAACATAACAAAATTTTGACGAAAAATATTCCTAATTGGTTACACGTAACGATATATCGAAAAACTTTTAGGTATAAGTGTAATGTATGGAAATACAATACGATAATTTACCTGTAGAACCGGTAGACAAGCTATGTCATTCTGCTATAAATTAAGGAAACAGGCTGTAAATTTTCATAGAAAAAGTCAACTTTTTGAATAGAATATTAATACATTATAAAGATAGATGACACATAAAGAGATGTTTGACACATTAATTAAAATAAAATATTTAGTGTTGAAAAACGAATAAAATCACAAGAAAAATTAAATGTAATTATATTATTAGGGCATATATATATATATATCATGAATGCTTATATTAACAATATATAATACAGAATTATTTAAAGATTTATTGTTTTGTTTTAATTATATTTTGCACGAAATAATCTTACCTGATTTGTATTCTGCCATGTAAGAATGCACTTAATTTGTCGACTAAGTTTAAAATATCATTATGGAAACATATTCCTTTTGTTTTTCTACAGATATCGGTATAAGTTAAATTATACTTTTTATGAATTATGGTCATATTTCGAACCATCCAATCCAAATTTTCTATTTCTTGAAATATGGATTCTCGAATCATGGAACCTCCATCTTTAGCCTTGGCTATAATGCTACTGTACGCCTTTAACCTAGTTGTTCGAGAAAAATCAAAATCGGTTGCATTTTCTTGAAATAATTTTTCTATTTCTGATCTGTCTATGATACTTTTTTCATTAAAAAGAAGATATGAAAATTCTTTTTCATTTTGCCCTTTTATTCGCAAGAATCCACAAGCGAATAATGCGGTAAATAATAGAGGAATGCAAATGAATAAAAGTGGATGACGACCAATGCAAAAACTAACTTTATGCAAACATTTTGAAAGTTTTTGATAAATATACTTATATTTTAAAACGTGCAGATAATCCATGCAATTCATATTTAATTATCTGAAAATTAAATATACATATATCAATTTTTAATTACATAAATATAAATAAATTTATCTACATATATAGTTAAAAACACATTTACTTTAACTATGTAACAAGAAAAAATAATAAGATAAGAGAAAAAATGAATTTTTGTTGTTATTCTAGTAGCATAAATAATTAAAATGATAATTTAGTATATATTTATTTATAATTTAAAACATTAAAAAATTAAAAAGAAATAAATTATAAGATATTTTTTTTCTTAATTGATTAATTAAGCAAATTACATGTAAATCTACAATTTAAATATTATATAAAAATTATTTATATAATTATCGAACATGTTTCAGACTCTGAAATGCTCGATATAACGTAGTAAAAAAGATATTAATTTCTTATTTAAAAATAAATGTATTTTTAAATATTAAATAAACAAATTTTATATGCAAATAAATACTATAAAAATATCTTTTTTCTTAACTGATAAATGTAGTATATTAAACTTATTATTTATATGTATAAAATATAATAACGTTACTATTTATATAGGCCTATATTATGCGTAACAACAAAACTTATTTTATATTAAAATTTAATATAGATATTTATTATGACCAGATTTTCAATTTAATATTTTAATTCTTATTAAGAAAGTTTATAAATTTTGTTTTCGTGTATAAAAGTAACTGTTTATTTTATTGTTTGTTATAACAATATTTGAAAATAAAACTTAATGATATAAAAGAATTGATGTAAAATTAAACGTTATAGCATTTATTAAACTAGAAAAAAAACCATCATTTTTGCATAAATTAACCAATCTGAAAATTAGAAATTTATAGTTAAATTTTCTACTTTATAATTGAAATTGTGTTGTTTATTAAAAAAATGTTTATTTACACAGATTACGAAAACAAAATACAGTATAAACTATTTTTATTGTACAGTAAATTCATTATATTCAACGTCTAATTTTATTAACTATCTATTAATCAATCTAATTTTATTAATTAGAATTTAATTAAAAAAATATGTTTTTTCATTGTCAAAATTTTCATAATTTTAATTATTTATCGCTATTTACGTTATAAAAAGTTGTATAAAATTAAATATAATATTAATTTACCTGTTATTTATGATACGTTTCCTCCTTTCATTATATCTGATTTTACTAACAATATATAATTTATATACTTTGGACTCAATTCTAAACACATTCTGTATTTGTAGAAATTTAATTTAAATTAACCTCAGTATAATAAAAATTTGCCAAAATTTATTTTTACGATATTATCTTTGTCCCGTCGAGTTACTAAATGAATGTTATATTTTTCTCATCCGATAAAAATTGAACTTTGATTCTGTTTATACAGTACTGTAATTGCGATAATAAACAGATAAAAAAAGAAAAGTCGGGTAATGTCTTCCTTCTTTAAATTTCCTAGTACAATACTTATAGTGTTGACCAGTGTATGTAACTGTGTGGCCGGTCAAGAACCAGTGTTGTGTTTAATTAATTGTCGGGTGCCAGAATGTCACTCATTTGTGTAGAAATTAAAATTCGCTGTATTTATTTATATATGTAATTACATATAAAATACTGTATATTTTTTTTATTTTATGTTCTGCATCTCACATGTTATAAAATATATTTAAATGAATTATTAGTTCACGTGTCTTTCATCGATGCTTGTTATATAAGCAATGTACTGTACTTCTGCTAAAATAATTTAACATTTCAGAAATTCAAATATTCTATTAGTGATTAATTATTTCTTATTTCGATCCCCCCTTTTTAATGCTATTTAAATAAGAAATAACCTTAAAGAATAAAAAACAATTTAAAAATTTTAATACAACTTGTCTTTGAATTTATTATTATTATTTTTTAAAGCTGTACATTTATTTATGCTTAAATTTATATTTTTTGTCTTGAATGTCCCAAATAAAAAATTTATAATATTTTATTTGGAATATTTCAAATGCAAAATGAATACAATTTAGAAGAAAACATAAAATAAAAGAAAATAAACAATAAGATTTATTTTTATAAATTTTTATATTTTCGTTTTGTTCTTACGCTATCTGAACGACGTAGTTTAAATAATACTATCTTATCCTTAATTAAAGAAGTAATAAATTCTTTTTATTTTAATTTAAGAACATATCTATAGGCTACATGTTCTTAAATTAAAGTAGAAAGAGAGCGATGTGTACTCATTATTTTCATTTCATTAATTTACTAAATTTTAATATAAGAATGCTTTAAAATTATAGTAATGTTCCAAACTATCTTGTCTGAGTGTTTTTTTTAACATTAATTCTTATTCTTTTGAAATGTGCACTCTTTTTAGATTTACTAAATTAATCTTGATCGGTTTCCTCAGAGATCATTGACATTCTCCATGTTTTTCATGATATTTTGTCATTATTTTAAAGTTTAACGCATTACTCTTTCATTAATTCTAGAACAGAATTAAATACTATGAGATACCGGGACTCGCATTAACTATAATCGATAAAAGAAAATAAAATTGACAAAAATATATACTTGAATTTGTTTCTTTATGCATATACTGTACATAATACTAAAGGTAAATTATGTAATTTTATGTAAATTCTCTAATAAAGTTAAGTATAATTCAATTCTATCGCGATAGAATTGAGACGGAGCATAAAAGAAAGAGGCGATCCTTTCACTTGTCAACATAGAAATACGATCCAAGAACAAAGCAATCGGCGTCAATTGCTTTGTTTTTGTGTTTTGCTCGTTTCTCGTGCTCATTTTCTGTTAAATGGGCGCAATGCTGTTTTTTAATTTTTTATTGTTGTTCTCTAAAACATTATTATAGGTTAGTTCGTTTGAACTAGTATGGTTCTCACTACTGACACGTAGACTGATGCTTAAACACATCGAAAGCATACAGCAGCGTGCACTTGTACAAAATGTACAAGCAGTGACTTCGATGACCAGATCGCATATAACGTATCGAAGTTCACAAAACGCCCGATAATCTGGACCCACTCTGCTCCCGTAGGTGTCGAATTAATGAAATTCTACTGTATTAAATAAAGCTCTTTACTAGGATCATATGCTAATTTTGGATGACATTATGATGAACGACATTCGTTACATTACGTGTTTTCAATTAATATTCTAATTATTCAACGCTGCAGAACAAAATTCTTGGGTTTAATGTAAAACTTTTCCGTACTGCTCTATTACTTTCCCGGCTGTTATATAGGCTATAACAGAGGATCGATCAAAAAATGACACGCCCGAAGATTTTTACATGGACATTTTGGACTCAGGAACGTCGAGAAATGCAAAAAAAAAAAAAAATTCGGATTTTTTTCTGCATGTATGGATGTTAGTGTGTGGGTATGGGTGGTGGGTATGGGTGGGTGGATGGTTGGCATGATTTTGTTCATCCTGTTTGAAGCTTAATAACTCCTGTGCTTTTTGTCAAAAATTACTGAGATTTTGCAGGGAAGTTTGCGTATTAAAGGCATTAATACTATTAAATTTTGGTAATTAGAGGTCGAGAAAGTGGGGAGATAATGGGGGTCGTGTGTCATATCTCGAGTAAGGCCGGAGTAAATGACGCTTTTATTCGTTATTAGCATTTACAATTTTTATTTTTAAAACCAATCCTACCCTGAAAATTAATTAAGCTTTTGATATGTTATAATAATTTATTATATGAAAAGTTTTTAATAATAAAATATCATAACAGATGATGCCATACACGCAGTTTTAAATGTTGTCGGGAAACTTAAGTAACTCGTTGCTGGATTTTTTTTGAATGAAAATGCCCGTTCGCAAAATTGTTAACTACTGTATTTCATTAGCATTAATATTAATTTTCAAAACTCTTTATAAACTAAATTTTGCTTTTATTTAAGAATACAGTTTGTTGTTTATGAAGTCGACTAATAACGTGGTAACGACAAGATTAGTTCGATTATAGGATATTCCATATTAAACTTATGTATTGATGGCATCTGACAATTGAATTTAAAATCTTATGCTTTCGTAACCTTTCATAACGGACCATGGCATTGGTTTATTTATCCAGCTATATTAAAGCCGCTTTACCAGGCGATACGCCCATAGACTAGCGCTAAAATATTAATTTAATTTAAGCAATTAAATTAATATTCGATTAATTTTTCTTTTCACTACAAAGTTACATTTGTTTTAAAATTATATCTGAAGAAGGTGGTTTCGTCCCCTTTTTTCCCAATGTAGATTATTCATAACAAAAATTTCGTGACGATTCGTCGATTTTTAGTGATTTTTTTGTGGTTTGTTTATTTTTTTCTGACGGAAATATTTGCTTCATATACGGTATACTGTATTATATAATATACCGACATTGTTTCAATTACTGTATGTAGAGCAAATTTATTTTTCGTTAAGTAATAAATGTTACATTTTTCTCTCGCCAGATGACGCTACAGTGGCTAATATAAAATCTACAGAGACGAATTTCACTCAAGGATATCCTGAGATCTCATTTAACCTGAAAGGATTCCACGAGGAAGCGACTGTGGCCAAGTGGTTCCGTTCCCAGAACACTAGGAGTTCGGTCGTGGGTTCGCGCCTCGCCAGGACGGGCTGGCCACGTTGGAGTTTTCGGGTTTTCTCTACGTCTGTAATGACTGAATAGGGGCCAAGTTACCCTTAAAAGACCTCCTGGAAGGCATTATTCCTCCGTTCTCATATAAGGCCAAGCAGTTAAAAGCTTCGGCCGGATTATCGGATGATAACGCCATTGCTCTTCGGAGTAATATAGCCGAAAAGGCTGCATATTCCACATAAACCAATGAGATAGATAGGAAGTAGCTCGATACGCTTGACAGCTGGGTACAATACGGAAGTAAAATGCACCAAAAAGTTTAATGTCGGTCCTCCTACAGGAAACAAAACCAAGATGACCAGTAGATCAAACTGCAAGACAAATGCCAACCGTTCCAACTTTGGTCTTTCGAGGGTTATAACTTATTAAAACGGAATATCGTGGAAACTGTACTACTTTACGTCCTTCTCCATTTTCATTGCAGGAATGCAGAAACGACCATTTACTATTAGCTAGCCTGCCCCCATTACGAATAAACATAACGAAATTTAGCCTAAATTCGACTGTTCAAGTACAGTTGGATCCATAGATGCTTTTGGCAGGACTACAAAGGCAAACAATGTGCCATTATATACTTTAGAATCTCTAAAGAAATATATCACAGACATCACCTTCAATAAACGAAGTGCTCTCGTCGAGGCCAAAGCCTCCATATTAAAGGAGAGGAAGAAGAAGAGAAAAATTCCATAAATAAAATTTTCTCGACAATAAAAAAAAAATTCAGATGATANCTATTTACGTTATAAAAAGTTGTATAAAATTAAATATAATATTAATTTACCTGTTATTTATGATACGTTTCCTCCTTTCATTATATCTGATTTTACTAACAATATATAATTTATATACTTTGGACTCAATTCTAAACACATTCTGTATTTGTAGAAATTTAATTTAAATTAACCTCAGTATAATAAAAATTTGCCAAAATTTATTTTTACGATATTATCTTTGTCCCGTCGAGTTACTAAATGAATGTTATATTTTTCTCATCCGATAAAAATTGAACTTTGATTCTGTTTATACAGTACTGTAATTGCGATAATAAACAGATAAAAAAAGAAAAGTCGGGTAATGTCTTCCTTCTTTAAATTTCCTAGTACAATACTTATAGTGTTGACCAGTGTATGTAACTGTGTGGCTGGTCAAGAACCAGTGTTGTGTTTAATTAATTGTCGGGTGCCAGAATGTCACTCATTTGTGTAGAAATTAAAATTCGCTGTATTTATTTATATATGTAATTACATATAAAATACTGTATATTTTTTTTATTTTATGTTCTGCATCTCACATGTTATAAAATATATTTAAATGAATTATTAGTTCACGTGTCTTTCATCGATGCTTGTTATATAAGCAATGTACTGTACTTCTGCTAAAATAATTTAACATTTCAGAAATTCAAATATTCTATTAGTGATTAATTATTTCTTATTTCGATCCCCCCTTTTTAATGCTATTTAAATAAGAAATAACCTTAAAGAATAAAAAACAATTTAAAAATTTNCGTCTAATTTTATTAACTATCTATTAATCAATCTAATTTTATTAATTAGAATTTAATTAAAAAAATATGTTTTTTCATTGTCAAAATTTTCATAATTTTAATTATTTATCGCTATTTACGTTATAAAAAGTTGTATAAAATTAAATATAATATTAATTTACCTGTTATTTATGATACGTTTCCTCCTTTCATTATATCTGATTTTACTAACAATATATAATTTATATACTTTGGACTCAATTCTAAACACATTCTGTATTTGTAGAAATTTAATTTAAATTAACCTCAGTATAATAAAAATTTGCCAAAATTTATTTTTACGATATTATCTTTGTCCCGTCGAGTTACTAAATGAATGTTATATTTTTCTCATCCGATAAAAATTGAACTTTGATTCTGTTTATACAGTACTGTAATTGCGATAATAAACAGATAAAAAAAGAAAAGTCGGGTAATGTCTTCCTTCTTTAAATTTCCTAGTACAATACTTATAGTGTTGACCAGTGTATGTAACTGTGTGGCCGGTCAAGAACCAGTGTTGTGTTTAATTAATTGTCGGGTGCCAGAATGTCACTCATTTGTGTAGAAATTAAAATTCGCTGTATTTATTTATATATGTAATTACATATAAAATACTGTATATTTTTTTTATTTTATGTTCTGCATCTCACATGTTATAAAATATATTTAAATGAATTATTAGTTCACGTGTCTTTCATCGATGCTTGTTATATAAGCAATGTACTGTACTTCTGCTAAAATAATTTAACATTTCAGAAATTCAAATATTCTATTAGTGATTAATTATTTCTTATTTCGATCCCCCCTTTTTAATGCTATTTAAATAAGAAATAACCTTAAAGAATAAAAAACAATTTAAAAATTTTAATACAACTTGTCTTTGAATTTATTATTATTATTTTTTAAAGCTGTACATTTATTTATGCTTAAATTTATATTTTTTGTCTTGAATGTCCCAAATAAAAAATTTATAATATTTTATTTGGAATATTTCAAATGCAAAATGAATACAATTTAGAAGAAAACATAAAATAAAAGAAAATAAACAATAAGATTTATTTTTATAAATTTTTATATTTTCGTTTTGTTCTTACGCTATCTGAACGACGTAGTTTAAATAATACTATCTTATCCTTAATTAAAGAAGTAATAAATTCTTTTTATTTTAATTTAAGAACATATCTATAGGCTACATGTTCTTAAATTAAAGTAGAAAGAGAGCGATGTGTACTCATTATTTTCATTTCATTAATTTACTAAATTTTAATATAAGAATGCTTTAAAATTATAGTAATGTTCCAAACTATCTTGTCTGAGTGTTTTTTAACATTAATTCTTATTCTTTTATTAAAAATGTGCACTCTTTTTAGATTTACTAAATTAATCTTGATCGGTTTCCTCAGAGATCATTGACATTCTCCATGTTTTTCATGATATTTTGGCATTATTTTAAAGCTTAACTCGTTACTCTTTCATTAATTCTAGAACAGAATTAAATACTATGAGATACCGGGACTCGCATTAACTATAATCGATAAAAGAAAATAAAATTGACAAAAATATATACTTGAATTTGTTTCTTTATGCATATACTGTACATAATACTAAAGGTAAATTATGTAATTTTATGTAAATTCTCTAATAAAGTTAAGTATAATTCAATTCTATCGCGATAGAATTGAGACGGAGCATAAAAGAAAGAGGCGATCCTTTCACTTGTCAACATAGAAATACGATCCAAGAACAAAGCAATCGGCGTCAATTGCTTTGTTTTTGTGTTTTGCTCGTTTCTCGTGCTCATTTTCTGTTAAATGGGCGCAATGCTGTTTTTTAATTTTTTATTGTTGTTCTCTAAAACATTATTATAGGTTAGTTCGTTTGAACTAGTATGGTTCTCACTACTGACACGTAGACTGATGCTTAAACACATCGAAAGCATACAGCAGCGTGCACTTGTACAAAATGTACAAGCAGTGACTTCGATGACCAGATCGCATATAACGTATCGAAGTTCACAAAACGCCCGATAATCTGGACCCACTCTGCTCCCGTAGGTGTCGAATTAATGAAATTCTACTGTATTAAATAAAGCTCTTTACTAGGATCATATGCTAATTTTGGATGACATTATGATGAACGACATTCGTTACATTACGTGTTTTCAATTAATATTCTAATTATTCAACGCTGCAGAACAAAATTCTTGGGTTTAATGTAAAACTTTTCCGTACTGCTCTATTACTTTCCCGGCTGTTATATAGGCTATAACAGAGGATCGATCAAAAAATGACACGCCCGAAGATTTTTACATGGACATTTTGGACTCAGGAACGTCGAGAAATGCAAAAAAAAAAAAAAATTCGGATTTTTTTCTGCATGTATGGATGTTAGTGTGTGGGTATGGGTGGTGGGTATGGGTGGGTGGATGGTTGGCATGATTTTGTTCATCCTGTTTGAAGCTTAATAACTCCTGTGCTTTTTGTCAAAAATTACTGAGATTTTGCAGGGAAGTTTGCGTATTAAAGGCATTAATACTATTAAATTTTGGTAATTAGAGGTCGAGAAAGTGGGGAGATAATGGGGGTCGTGTGTCATATCTCGAGTAAGGCCGGAGTAAATGACGCTTTTATTCGTTATTAGCATTTACAATTTTTATTTTTAAAACCAATCCTACCCTGAAAATTAATTAAGCTTTTGATATGTTATAATAATTTATTATATGAAAAGTTTTTAATAATAAAATATCATAACAGATGATGCCATACACGCAGTTTTAAATGTTGTCGGGAAACTTAAGTAACTCGTTGCTGGATTTTTTTTGAATGAAAATGCCCGTTCGCAAAATTGTTAACTACTGTATTTCATTAGCATTAATATTAATTTTCAAAACTCTTTATAAACTAAATTTTGCTTTTATTTAAGAATACAGTTTGTTGTTTATGAAGTCGACTAATAACGTAGTAACGACAAGATTAGTTCGATTATAGGATATTCCATATTAAACTTATGTATTGATGGCATCTGACAATTGAATTTAAAATCTTATGCTTTCGTAACCTTTCATAACGGACCATGGCATTGGTTTATTTATCCAGCTATATTAAAGCCGCTTTACCAGGCGATACGCCCATAGACTAGCGCTAAAATATTAATTTAATTTAAGCAATTAAATTAATATTCGATTAATTTTTCTTTTCACTACAAAGTTACATTTGTTTTAAAATTATATCTGAAGAAGGTGGTTTCGTCCCCTTTTTTCCCAATGTAGATTATTCATAACAAAAATTTCGTGACGATTCGTCGATTTTTAGTGATTTTTTTTGTGGTTTGTTTATTTTTTTCTGACGGAAATATTTGCTTCATATACGGTATACTGTATTATATAATATACCGACATTGTTTCAATTACTGTATGTAGAGCAAATTTATTTTTCGTTAAGTAATAAATGTTACATTTTTCTCTCGCCAGATGACGCTACAGTGGCTAATATAAAATCTACAGAGACGAATTTCACTCAAGGATATCCTGAGATCTCATTTAACCTGAAAGGATTCCACGAGGAAGCGACTGTGGCCAAGTGGTTCCGTTCCCAGAACACTAGGAGTTCGGTCGTGGGTTCGCGCCTCGCCAGGACGGGCTGGCCACGTTGGAGTTTTCGGGTTTTCTCTACGTCTGTAATGACTGAATAGGGGCCAAGTTACCCTTAAAAGACCTCCCGGAAGGCATTATTCCTCCGTTCTCATATAAGGCCAAGCAGTTAAAAGCTTCGGCCGGATTATCGGATGATAACGCCATTGCTCTTCGGAGTAATATAGCCGAAAAGGCTGCATATTCCACATAAACCAATGAGATAGATAGGAAGTAGCTCGATACGCTTGACAGCTGGGTACAATACGGAAGTAAAATGCACCAAAAAGTTTAATGTCGGTCCTCCTACAGGAAACAAAACCAAGATGACCAGTAGATCAAACTGCAAGACAAATGCCAACCGTTCCAACTTTGGTCTTTCGAGGGTTATAACTTATTAAAACGGAATATCGTGGAAACTGTACTACTTTACGTCCTTCTCCATTTTCATTGCAGGAATGCAGAAACGACCATTTACTATTAGCTAGCCTGCCCCCATTACGAATAAACATAACGAAATTTAGCCTAAATTCGACTGTTCAAGTACAGTTGGATCCATAGATGCTTTTGGCAGGACTACAAAGGCAAACAATGTGCCATTATATACTTTAGAATCTCTAAAGAAATATATCACAGACATCACCTTCAATAAACGAAGTGCTCTCGTCGAGGCCAAAGCCTCCATATTAAAGGAGAGGAAGAAGAAGAGAAAAATTCCATAAATAAAATTTTCTCGACAATAAAAGAAAAATTCAGATGATAATCATTATGAATAAATATAGTTATTGTATAGTACATTTACTAAAAATTTTGTATTGCTTGCAATTGAAAACAAGCTTTTTAATAATAATAATTATTATTATTAGAGTGTTATCAAAGTACTGGTTCTTCAGTCCTACTCAGTAATTATATCAGTTTTCCAATTTCCTCACTAACGACTTTGCAGCATATTGATATACAGTATAAATAAACACACACGCTCACGCTCGCCGCTAAGTCACTATCATTTTGAATACGATATATTCAGAATAAGATTAAATTGTCATAGATATTAGCTTTAAAAATATGATATGACCTAATCAATATATTAACCCTATAAAACTTATAAAGTGGATTCTGTTCTGTAAATTTTAACTTTATACATTTGATTCTCGTGAAATTTGATATAGATTTTGATAGAATCCTTGATTAAATGAAAGACTACCTGTTATGCATTGTTTAAAAGTGAATATATTTTATTCAATTTTTTGAAGTATTTGTATGGTGAAATCAAATCTCCTCCCGTATTTATGAATTAGATATTATAGGCAATTAATTTTAATGAAGATTTATCATATCGAGAGTCAAATTTTCAGAACCCGGTATTATATTCTTATTAAAATTCGTCACATGTTCATTGTTGTATAGAGTTTTTTAATTACACTTATTTCGTCATTTATAGTTAAATCGTATAACAATTACTCATTATATTAAGTTCTGGTAATCACATTGATACAATCATTATCCTAATTATAAAAATTGTGGGCATTTAATCGATTCCTTCCGTATTCTCTTATTAATTAATGTAAGACTTGTACAACTGCGTTTAATTTAAATACAATCGTAATCATTAATCTAAATTTGTGCCATAAAATTGTATTTGTTATTCAATTAATTATTTTTATTAAAATCGCATCAGAAAGATGTAGGCCTACATTTTTCTCATGAAAATACAGTAGACCCCCTATAACATTATAGATAATTCCGTGTTATATGAATTCCATGTTGTACGAGTCACTTAGATTTTACAAATACGTGTGCCGGGCCGTGAACAGCTCACGTATTTGTAAAATCTAAGTGACTCCTACAACATGGAATTCATATAAAACGGAATAATCAACAGTATTATAGGGGGTCTACTGTATTCATTCTAAATACATAAATAAAAAAAACAATAAATACTCTGAATAATATGAATTTATATTAAGTTTTATGAAGTTTTATAACTATGTGAGACTATAATATATATCAGAATACGTGATGTGTATTATTTATATTAAATAAATATACCAATTCTTTATCTAAATTTAGTTATAATCAATTCAAATTATTCAATAAGTAAATAATGATTCATAAAGTAGTCTAACCTCGAGAAAAAGTATTTTATAATTACTTTCTTATCAAATCATTTTTTATTTACGAGGGAAAATCGAAACTATTCCAGATGACGTAAGTATTACGAATTTTCAGTGACGTCACTATTTATTGTCGTAAAACACGCAAAGATTCTACGTCGAGTTAATAAACTGGTTTATTGACTTCCAGTTAATATCATCGGTATGACGTAGACTCTGGTAAGCGTAATATGACGTCATCGCTCTCGTGTTTAAGTATGGAAGAAAACGTGACCTACATAATATTTGATCCATTTATTTAAAAAATCAATTGTAATAAATAACACACTTTTATAATTACTACTTATTACGTGATACGAATTAAATGTCTTTTATGAAAATAATTTTAGTGTTGTAAAGAAATTTACATTTTATTTATTAAAATTACAATTGGAAATTATTTTATAATACATATCTAAATTAAAACATATATATTTTATATCCAATTTTTTATTATTATTATCATTTAATTTGAACGTTTAGAACAAAATAAGATTTCTATTGTGAATTAAAATATACTTTTGTGAATAAATTGTACTGTACGGTACATTCGAATCATAGATTAATTGATTTGTTAATGATACAATTCGATATATTTTAGCTACAGGATTTGTTCTACTATAAGTCTATCTTTATCATCGATCTCGCTCTTAAGGGAGAAAAGATATCAGACCACAATTTATACCAATAAGAGTAAGTCTAATAGACTTATAACGAGATCAATCATTAGGGGTGGTGGATAAAAAACATCGTCCCCATACATATTATTTAAGATAAAGTTTGGATTTTGAACTGGATTCGAATTTAGATGTCCATGATAGCAGGCTGACACCTTATCGTGTGTTCGTTTGGCTGAATATGGATCATTAACCATCTTTTAGAAGAGACTACCGGATTTGCTAATTACGAAGAAAGATTTGCATAATACACTTTACAAGAACTATAATAAATGCCTTTATTAAACATAATGCAGGCCTACATTCTATTTTAGTCATTACTAGTATTTACGATGGAAAATCGAAACTATTGCAGAGAACTATAATGAAATCAGCATTACCAATCATAAATGACATCACTACTTAATGTCGTAAAAGCACGCGAAGATCTTCTCTAGAATTAATAAAGCTATTTCATTGACTTCCAGTAAATATCATCAGTATGACGTAGACTTGTAGTATAGAGAGGCATATTTTAAGCTAAGTTACCTTAACTTAAAAATGCCTCACGCATAACACTTTTGTAGCAATCATATGATCTTTCTTTCACCATCTGAAATCGTATTTTTGTTTGCGTAAGTATTTTTGGTCAACTTACGACCAAATAGACTTACGTTGGAAGCTTATCATAAGTCGAAGTATACCTGTATTTAAAATATATATAGCCTATATTATAAATTACAAATACTAAAAAAAAAAGATAGAAATAAACTTTAATGAAATATTTTATTCTTGTAATTAGTTAATCATCAATAGTTGCAGGCTATACAATTTTTTAAAATTAGTTTTTAAAGTTCTATTTTGATCTTAGTAATTGCGACATTTTTTTTTTTATTAAATCGTGATGATTAATTTGTTTACTAAATATCCCATCGATATGAGCACAATTGTCAAAGCAAATACACTATAGAATATTATAGATGCTAAAGTAATAGAGCATAGGGTACAAACATTAAAACACTATAAAACATTGACATACAACTTAAGTATTTTACTAAAGTATTGAATACCCTGCATTGAAAACAGCAATTCTCATTTTATCATTTGGTGACTTTTCCTTACTTATCATATAATAATATAATATATTAATTAGACGAGCAATTATTTATATTGACATCATCACAATGCTGGACTACAATTTTAAATCATATTTTTAATTTATTGAACATATTATATATGCTCTCCACTTAAAGTTAGTAGGGACTTGCCCCTGTACATCATACTTTTTCTTTAACAGTAGAGTAGTGCCGGTCATCTATCTAACATCTTTCGGGGGAAAATTTTTGACTTCATGTTTGTATCAGAAGTTTTATATAGTTAATCCGGGCTTCCTGCCCAAAATGTTTCCATGTCTCGTCTTTCATCTACCTAACTCCGTTCTTGNCTGCCCGTTCTGGTAAACAACATAACTACAACCAACCTTTATATCTGTTTTCGAACCATCCGTAAAGATTTCGTAATCGTTGTAAGAGGGTTGCTCGAAGACGATTGACGGTGTGGACGAAAGGGCCAAAGATTGTGAATAAATGGCAAAAGAAATTTCTTGTTCCAAAAAGGTGTGACTTATTTGTTGGTTGCTAGTATAAATATCAAGGCGATGCTTTATTTGCCATTGCTTAAAATAGGAGGTGATAAGAAGATCAATAGGGGCTTTCTTAGCCAGAACTTGAATAGAGATATTGGGCGTGGTATTGTAGGCCTTGGTGATCTGAATAAGAGCTCTACGTTGTGACGAAATAATACTCCGATGGGTATAGAAGAAGAAAGACCATCTTAGTTTTCGCAGAAGAGAAAATAATAGAACAATAGTTCGAACTTTCCCAAATATCGAAAAAATAAGTAGGCCTATAATCTGTAGGTTAGTATCGACATAATCATTCCGGAAAATTAAAAAAAAAATTATTATAAGTTAAAGTATTTTTTACAAAAATTAAGCAAAGGTACGATTAATTATATTTTCTATATCATACCGAAATTAGAGCAATTACAGTGAATACAAGAGATAAGCTTTGAGAACGAATTTGCCAAACTTAAAAAATGTCTGGTTCAAAATATTTTTTTGTTTGTTTGTTTTGAAATGTTCTGTTTTAATGCAGGATAAAATATAAATAATTGTCTTATTCCCAGATTTATCATGGAATAAAGTAGGCCTATATGTAAAGTAGACTTTATTCTATGTCTATTTGAAGTGTTTCAATTAGATTTCATTCCTTAAGATCCACTTGAAATAAAGTAAAATTGTCTGTAAACACTATCTAATTTTCAAATAACATTTTTTAATAAAATGAAGAATGAGATTCATTAAACGATAAATATTAATATTTCATAAGATATAAATTTAAAAGTAAGAGGAAAAGAACAATGACACTGTTATCGAGATAGCATCCAAGCAAGAAAACACAACCTACGGAATTAACGGTAGCGATAAAAGGAAAACTGAATGTAGCGATACACCATATTAATTTTTCTGTTACGCGTATCAAAATGGTAATAAATATGACTTCCAATACATTAATTATTATATATGGTCCAATTCCATTTCAAAGCGAGCTTAATTTATCATTCTAAGTACACCCTGAAAATCCAGAGATATTAATATGGCGTAAAAAAGTTTTTCTAAAGAGTTCAGAAATTTGTCTTCCCACTTTTTAGCAATTAAATGTTGTCTTGAATTATTATCATCAATAAAATAAAACAGTCGAATTGCTTTAAAATCTTTAACAAATCCATCATTCTCTGTTGATACTCCACCTGTTTGTTCCATAAATATTTGCTGCAATCATCACAGTTGAGTATCTGTTTAAAAATACAAATGGAAAAATTATTTTTAAAATAAAAAAAAAAATCTATATTTTCAGTAATCATTGCACAATAATTATTTTAATATACTTTATTACTGATGTTACGATTCTTATAATAGAGCATTTGTATTTTACAAATATAATGGCGTAATAGAGAACTTTGCTTTCATTTTATTTAAGTATTATTCCATAATAAATATTTGGTCTGTTGAAATGTTGTCAGTTCTAAAACAATTAGATATATAAATGGAATCATTTAAATAGGTTTTTCTTCTGTAACTACGAAATCAATTTTATTTTCAAAAACGAAATTTAATCTTTATATCAGTATAAAAGGAAACTAATATACCAGTTAGACTAAAGGTGCGTTTATACGATCAAATTTCTCGGATATAAAACTTTTGTACTGAAGCTGTTCTGATAATGTAGGCCAGACAATTTATCTTTTCTAAGTTCTTGAATTCATAAATACTAAAGTAGAATGTTGTTCTATTAGATTCAACTTATTGAAAGCTTAAAACCAACCAAGATAATGCATTTTTGTCATCTGATAAAACGGCAGTTTGGACGAAAGAGAACACGTAAAAGCTTACAATTGAGTATCAGTTAAAGTCTGATTTCTGAAACACGACTTTTAGTTAATATTACAAGAGAAATAAATGTATTGAATAGCCCATAAATAATCCATATATATTATACTGTATATAGTAATAATAATAATAATAATAACTAAATTAATAGGTAGAACATCGACATCAGTAATGTGTCAATCTAAGTGGAAGTGTTTCTGATAACTTGCTACTTTCTTGGTACAATATTTAACTATAAAATCTGGAGAGAAAGTGTCACTTGAAAGTGTCTATTGCATGGTATCACAACTTTGTCAAATAATGTTCATTTATTGAATCTCGAAAGTGCTACATAATGGTGTAAACAAATTATTATTTTCAAATGTTCTTGATCTCAATATTGTGTTGCAAGAAATTTGAATGTGTAGATGCATTTTAAGATTAAGGTCAAAGTACATCGTCCCTTCGACCTTGAATCTAGCATATCATTGGAACATCTTTAAAAGAGGCCACTGGGTCACAAGGAAGAAGACCTACAAAATTTCGTGAATTTCATTATTAATTTTTTATGTTTTTTTTTATTAACAGTGAAAGTGATGCATTTTAAATATATATTTGTATCTACCGTTGTCATTTAAGTGAAGTTTTATTTATTAAATAATTTAGCAACGAGTTTGTACAAAACTGTCAGCATCGAATTACAATTAAAATGTGCATTATAACTTACATTAAATTATAATACACTTTCAAAGAAAATTTCGACAAAATGTTGAAAATTTTGTTAATATGTCGGAATTGTCAAAATAAATAAATACAATAAATATTAACTAAGGAGAAAAATAAAACTATTAACTTGTATGTTCACTTAAATACCTGTAAACAGTTTGTTATTACTAAGAATAGTATTGTTTGTACCACAATATTATATTCTTAGCAATAATTTATAGTTTTTCGTAGAACTTAGGCTGTATTATTTTCTAAAACCTGTTTATTCGAAATATAGGTTTATAATTTTGAATAAATAGATTGTATTACTTCAGTATGAGTTGAGAAATTATAACAGATTTCCTACTACTGTATTTCCTATTAAGGATAAGATGCAGTGGAAAAGCCAAAATATTATTGACATTGAAAACTGATATATTATTAAAATTAAGTATCGAGAAAAAGTTTACTATAGTATTTTTTAAACAGTAACGTAAATTATAACAGATGAAAAATTGCTTTTAACGTTGTCAATTAGCTGCATTTTACTTCCCAGGCTTTTATACAGGGTATACCGTCAAGACCGAATAAACTCTGCATAGCGAGAATCTTCGCTCGGATACATAAAAATGTCCAAGGAACCATATCTCTACGATCCACAGTTTTCGAGAAAAACGAGAAAGAAAAAGTATAATGTCACACCCGGTGCATGGAAAATAAGCTTTATTGGAAACATGAACAATGGGACTTGCATATGACATTGTTTTTACATAAGAAGATGTTTAAAATGAGGCATGCATGAGCAGTTATTCTACGGTGTACATATGTATAATTATATCAATAATACCCAGGTGGCCAGACGTGGGAGTCCAGTTGTGTGGCTGCCACGATCGCCAGATCCAAATCCAAAAGTATTAAAAAAAATCCCGTAGGAAAAAATCCAAAGGTGTCAGACCTTTGGATTTTTTTCTACGGGTCCATCTGAAGGAATTGGTATATCGAACACCAGTAGAAAGCGACTTAGTTGTTCATCTTCATGCTTCGTTCACTTAGGTGGACAACACGATGCTACATCGTGTGCAGTCAGCCATTCGTGTGTATTTTTAACTATAACTTAAGTTTTGTAACGTTTTTACAACCAGATTGATGTAAAATAAAGACGACGATGAGGGACATATAACCCGAAAATCATATCAACCAGAATTAACAATCAAATTCATTTGTATGTAAATTTTACTATCGATTTACTGTATATCGATTTACTATATATGAAAAATATCTAACATATGCTATTTTATTGCAGATTCGTTTTTTTAAATTTGAAGTGTAAATATTCAATTAATTTTATTAATTATCGGCGCTTCATGCTGAGTCATGGTAATAAGATAGCCGAACAACTCTACTATATACTGTACACCCAAATCTTATGAAAATTGTGATGCGCTTCACGTTTCGCCCACACCCAGGGAGTTCGCAGAACACAGGCATTGTGGAAATCCCCGAAACGAACTCGTATAAATCAGTCGATTTCTTGTTAATACTGTTTTTTCGAATTTTATTTTTCGAAATATTATATTGATACATACTAAATCTAAATTATCTAAATTTATACCAAAAAAATTGAAATTAACTGTATTTGTTACACTAATTTAAATTTCAAGGGAAATAATAACGAGTTTAAATAATTCAAATATCCTATAATTCGAATTAATTAGGCTCGACTATAATATATATTATTAAAAAGAAATTTTTATATATAAATAAATTTTTGCAGATCTTGGGAACTTCTTTCTATTAACATTTTTGAATGGTTTAAGCGAAAAGAGTATAAAAACTTTAACTGAATAAGTGTTTAATTCATTGTTTATTGTACCAAACAAAATTAGCTTTACAATAATTAAGTATATAATATAATGTATCGATATATTATCTACTAATATAATACTGTATTCTATGTCCGTATACCTGTGGCTCTATCCCACCAATACCACTGAGTTTCTATATCAACCGCATTCTAATTCAAATTTTTCTTTTAATAATCGTAAAATTTTAACGGTTAATCGTTTAGCAGTTATGTTTATAATAATTTTTTTAGTTTTTCATTCATTTATATTCAAGAATTGGCTTTGTGGCAAAGTGTTTTGATATTAACTCGTTATATAAACCTGAAATTAAGTTGAAATTTGGTACACAGTTAGGATACGTCATGAGAATGTACACTAAGAAAGAATTTTTCGAAATTCCCCCGTGGGGAGAGGGAGAGGATTATGTATTATCCTGAAGAACTGGGCTTCTACTGTACTATTTTCGATGCGTTTTTTGCGGGAAATCTGTATATATAATTCGAGATGGGTTGGTGATAATAACAATAATAATAATTTATATATATATAATCGAGATAGATTGCGAAAAACTGAACATATTTTTAGACCCATCTAAAAATTCTCTAATTAGCCTGGGGAGAGGGGGAACCTAATTCTTGTACCCATTGAAAACGGGTAAGATCAGGTATGTAAGATAATCTTTGTAGTTATATAAACCTAACTGTATAATATAATACAATAGAAGTGTTAGAAGCACGAAATTAACTAATCTTAATGTTTGTTGTCATTTTTTGCCCGGGCTTACCTGCTAGTAAATATAATTTTTACAATTGTCTATTTTAACGTAGTTCTCTGCATAATGACAGTAGTTATATAAATTTCCAAAAAAAAATTATAAAATTTTTTTATTATTATATAAAAGTTTCTAACTAATTTATAAAAAAAGTCCAACTAAAATTTTCCACGAAAAGGTCCACGAAAGTCCTTGACATCATCATTGAACGATCTGTGACGTCAAAGGACAATGGCATCCTTACACCTCTGCGATAACCTCAAGTTCAATATTAATGCCTTAGTTATAAATTCTATTTTTAGTTCAGAATTAAAATAATTGACTTTTTGCTGTATGATTTAATTATCTACTCAAATGATCTTTTTTTTTTCTCTGTTTTCTGTAGTATTGTGAAATATTTTAATAGAGTCCTAGATAGGTAATGTTGTTTATCTTTATGGGTATTTTTATCTGAAAGAACTGCCCGTTGGTCTGCTTTTATGATCTTTTTTTTTTCTCTGTTTTCTGTAGTATTGTGAAATATTTTAAATAATCTAAAATAACTTCATATTTAATAAAATTAATTTAAATCCGTTCAAAATAATACATTACTTATTGTAGAATACAGTATACCAATTAATTGTTGAGACTATTAAAATCTATTGTTCCAATAGAAGTTGAAGTGTAGCCAAGATACTGTAGATTTATTATCGCTATGAACAAGAATATAAAAATAACCTTTATTATTTATAATCATCTTTAATTTTTGTCTGAAAATTCATTAATATTATCATTAACTTAGCTTCATATTAAACTGGTTTTTCACGGTTAGTAGTAGGCCTATAGGTAATTTGTACAAGTACATTACATATAGGCCTAATTAATTATAGAATTTTGACAGAATTTTGGCTCCTTTTCTTAGAAAAGAAAAATTTAATCGGATTTAACATGTAATTAATTTTAAAAAAAATACATTTAACAAAATAAAATATTTTTATATATCAGTTGCGATAAATAATACAACTGACAATGTTATTTTAAGGAAATAAATATAAAATTTATTCAAATATTTCGTCGTCATGATTTTACAATTTTAACGTGTTTAATATTCATAAACATATTATTTTACTACACATTTTAGAAAATTTTTTTGCTATCTTATTGCTCTTACAAGTTATAATATTTAATTTTTTTTTTAAATGTATTTTTATGTAGTAAATACAGCAAAAATGCCTAAGAAATTCGTCTTAAAATATGACACAACGCGTATTTAAATTTTCCACACTTTACATACATTTAAATCACGATTTACGAAGGAAATAGTGAATATTTATGATTCTATTTCTAGCTCTGACGTCAATTGTGATCTTGTTTGTTATTGGACTTTTCTGCTGTGTTAGCGAGTACATTTGCATAAGTATTTAATAATGATTCAGTGATTTGTAATTANTCATCTGTTTTTAAAATTATTATTTAAATCATTTAATGATTTATATACATTGAATTGGATACTAATTTCATCATAATTATTTATATTTTGTTAGTATTTTTAAATCAAGGTATTTACATAATACAAGTATACCCCCGTATAACACTGTAGATAATTCCGTATTATATGAATTCCATATTGTACGAGTCACTTAGATTTTACAAATACGTGAGCCGTTCACAGCCCGGTACACGTATTTGTAAAATTTAAGTGACTCGTACAATATGGAATTTATATAACACGGAATTATCTACAGTGTTATACGGGGGTATATTGTATTATATTTTTTTACGTCTTAATTTTAAAAATTATTAGATGATCGAATATATATATATAGGCCTATATATTTAAATATAAAGTTCTATTTTGATATAGAATTTGGTTTCTTTCTCAATGAAAAGTTTAAATAAAATTCCAAAAATATTATTCTTATATACTTATAGGCCTATATAAATAAATGTTATGATTTTTTCAAATTAAACACACTAAATCTTGAATTAAACTATATTATATTTTAATTTTTCCGTAAAATTTATATAAATTTTCTCATTTTTTAATCGAAATTTTAAATATTTTTATATTTAAATTTATAACAATTCCAATATACTGATATAAAACATTGTTTTAATAACTAAACACCTAAAAATTACTATAATTAAATAAATTTATTAATGAAATTAATTCTTATGTGATTATAATCTCTAATTCCGTATATGAATAAAAAAGAAATATTTTTTTTTCCAGGTTTTACGTAGTTCTACTCCAACGTCAAGGACGAACTCGTTAAATTTCAAAACACGAATAAAGGAATGAGAAGTGGTAGTCTCGATTGCGTGAGGTCATATCAACTGGAATAGAGAGGCATTGATGTACCTGCAGAGAAACTTATCCCTTGCTTTTAGTCGTTTGGGAGGATGCATTGGTCGACATCCTCTATGGTTCATTTTCATTCCTCTTATTATAACCGCACTATCATCAATAGGATTTGTAAGAATTTCTATGACAAGCGATTTGCAATATCTTTTGACACCCATAAATGGAAGATCTAAAATTGAAAAAGAAGCTATCCAATCAATCTTTCCCGAATCTAAAGATTTCCCAAGATTAACCGATTTTCCCAGATGCGGCTTTGTAATTTTAGTCGCTAAAGATGGTGGATCCATGTTACGCGAATCCATTATGGATGATGTGTTTGCGCTGGATGAAATGATAAGGAATATCAGTTTACGGCACGATAATCGTACTATAAAGTATTCTGATATTTGTTTAAAGACAGAAGGTGGGAGATGTTTTAGTAATAATGTTTTATCACTTCGAGGAAACATTGGGAATATGGCAAGAGGAACGTTTAAAGTCAAGTAAGTGTGACTATGAATTTCGCATAGTTTTCATTAAAATATTTTAATAATTTACAAAAATTATATTATGTAAAATAGTGTATTTTATGAATACTTCTCATCTTTCATTAACATATACATATTTTTTTAAATCTTGATTATCTTTTATCGTTCTTACCATTTATCGTATTTTAAATTTCCATGCTTTTGATTGTTAAAATGTTGTTTACGCTTGTTCTTCTGATAGGCTACTCTTAATTTTTCATCACATTATTTTAAGTAACATTTTTACATGCTTATTTTACTATATATATTTAATTAATTGTTTTTTTAACATCCTTCTACTCTTATTTTTACATTTAATTTTAGTTTTTCAGTCTGTCTATCTATTTCTTGAAATTTATATAAAAGTAAATTATGTTATCAAGTAATATTAAAATTTTTATAACTAAAGATATTTTTATTTTATTATATATTGTATAAGTAAAGTTAATTTTATCGTTTCAAGGTATCCCATATACGTAGATCCTCTGACCTCCTATCTAACAATTTACGCATATAACTTAGGTGGAGTAACTACGGACGATGATGGATACGTAAAAGAAGTTAAAGCTATAAGATTACTTTATACTTTAGAAAGCAACAATGTGACAAATTTCGACGTAGCAATAAAATGGGAAGATACTTTCTTACAAGAAATGGCAAAAACGGATTTTAAAAACATTTTAGTTTTTCGATTTGTAAGAAAATCGTGGGACGAAGAAACTAGTAAAATTACAGAATCTGCTTTACCTGTACTTGTAGTAGCTATTATAGTTATGGTAGTTTTCGGTGCTGTATCATGCATGACAACAGATTGGATTACAAGCAAACCACTATCAAATCTAGTGTTTTCCTTCGAAAAGTTGAACTGTAGCCAAGTTATCGTTGTATGTATCAGTATAAAAATAACTAATCGTTGTTTATAATTATGTTAAACCATTACCTAGAAAATTCTTAAATTTATCATTAGCTTAATTTCATATTAAACTGGTTTTTATGCATATCTAGTCAATTATTTTAACTCAATATCCTATTCTACTTATTGAATTTTTTACACAGTTTTGACTTCGTTCTTTTCATTTTTAGAGAAATAAAATAAAAATCTATGAAGCGAATTTTACCATAAAAATTATAATAATTGTATAAGTAAATTTATGATATATTTTAAACTAAAAAAATTTTTATGATATCCTTGACATATTTCTACGTTAAAAAAACATATATCACGTTAAATTATATATTAAAAAACAAAGCAATTAATTAATATATAATTAATAAAAATAAATGGGATTATATTAAATAATACGGATTTTTATAATTTTAAATAAATAAATATAGAAAATTATATGTACAGTACATATTAATTATTATTTAAAGGAAGTAAAATACATCGAGGAAAATATAAATGAAACACCGCATAAAATATTAATATGTTAACATCATACGAGTATATAACATTTACATGTGTTCTTAGAATAAATTAAACTTGTTTATTTTAATTAATTATAATTTTGTGGATTGGAAAATTTATTCTTAATCATCTTTTCAAAATTTTTAACTTCTATGTAACATATGAAATCACGAATTTCAAACAGGATCTACAAGACAGAACATACGAAAGTAATTCTAATATAGGATTTTTAATATTCATCTGTTTTTAAAATTATTATTTAAATCATTTAATGATTTATATACATTGAATTGGATACTAATTTCATCATAATTATTTATATTTTGTTAGTATTTTTAAATCAAGGTATTTACATAATACAAGTATACCCCCGTATAACACTGTAGATAATTCCGTATTATATGAATTCCATATTGTACGAGTCACTTAGATTTTACAAATACGTGAGCCGTTCACAGCCCGGTACACGTATTTGTAAAATTTAAGTGACTCGTACAATATGGAATTTATATAACACGGAATTATCTACAGTGTTATACGGGGGTATATTGTATTATATTTTTTTACGTCTTAATTTTAAAAATTATTAGATGATCGAATATATATATATAGGCCTATATATTTAAATATAAAGTTCTATTTTGATATAGAATTTGGTTTCTTTCTCAATGAAAAGTTTAAATAAAATTCCAAAAATATTATTCTTATATACTTATAGGCCTATATAAATAAATGTTATGATTTTTTCAAATTAAACACACTAAATCTTGAATTAAACTATATTATATTTTAATTTTTCCGTAAAATTTATATAAATTTTCTCATTTTTTAATCGAAATTTTAAATATTTTTATATTTAAATTTATAACAATTCCAATATACTGATATAAAACATTGTTTTAATAACTAAACACCTAAAAATTACTATAATTAAATAAATTTATTAATGAAATTAATTCTTATGTGATTATAATCTCTAATTCCGTATATGAATAAAAAAGAAATATTTTTTTTTCCAGGTTTTACGTAGTTCTACTCCAACGTCAAGGACGAACTCGTTAAATTTCAAAACACGAATAAAGGAATGAGAAGTGGTAGTCTCGATTGCGTGAGGTCATATCAACTGGAATAGAGAGGCATTGATGTACCTGCAGAGAAACTTATCCCTTGCTTTTAGTCGTTTGGGAGGATGCATTGGTCGACATCCTCTATGGTTCATTTTCATTCCTCTTATTATAACCGCACTATCATCAATAGGATTTGTAAGAATTTCTATGACAAGCGATTTGCAATATCTTTTGACACCCATAAATGGAAGATCTAAAATTGAAAAAGAAGCTATCCAATCAATCTTTCCCGAATCTAAAGATTTCCCAAGATTAACCGATTTTCCCAGATGCGGCTTTGTAATTTTAGTCGCTAAAGATGGTGGATCCATGTTGCGCGAATCCATTATGGATGATGTGTTTGCGCTGGATCAAATGATAAGGAATATCAGTTTACGGCACGATAATCGTACTATAAAGTATTCTGATATTTGTTTAAAGACAGAAGGTGGGAGATGTTTTAGTAATAATGTTTTATCACTTCGAGGAAACATTGGGAATATGGCAAGAGGAACGTTTAAAGTCAAGTAAGTGTGACTATGAATTTCGCATAGTTTTCATTAAAATATTATAATAATTTACAAAAATTATATTATGTAAAATAGTGTATTTTATGAATACTTCTCATCTTTCATTAACATATACATATTTTTTTAAATCTTGATTATCTTTTATCGTTCTTACCATTTATCGTATTTTAAATTTCCATGCTTTTGATTGTTAAAATGTTGTTTACGCTTGTTCTTCTGATAGGCTACTCTTAATTTTTCATCACATTATTTTAAGTAACATTTTTACATGCTTATTTTACTATATATATTTAATTAATTGTTTTTTTAACATCCTTCTACTCTTATTTTTACATTTAATTTTAGTTTTTCAGTCTGTCTATCTATTTCTTGAAATTTATATAAAAGTAAATTATGTTATCAAGTAATATTAAAATTTTTATAACTAAAGATATTTTTATTTTATTATATATTGTATAAGTAAAGTTAATTTTATCGTTTCAAGGTATCCCATATACGTAGATCCTCTGACCTCCTATCTAACAATTTACGCATATAACTTAGGTGGAGTAACTACGGACGATGATGGATACGTAAAAGAAGTTAAAGCTATAAGATTACTTTATACTTTAGAAAGCAACAATGTGACAAATTTCGACGTAGCAATAAAATGGGAAGATACTTTCTTACAAGAAATGGCAAAAACGGATTTTAAAAACATTTTAGTTTTTCGATTTGTAAGAAAATCGTGGGACGAAGAAACTAGTAAAATTACAGAATCTGCTTTACCTGTACTTGTAGTAGCTATTATAGTTATGGTAGTTTTCGGTGCTGTATCATGCATGACAACAGATTGGATTACAAGCAAACCACTAGTTGGAGTCTGCGGTGCATTATCCCCTGGTATTGGTGTAATTGCCGCATTTGGGTTTTTACAAATTGTAGGATCCGAATATGTAGACCTGAACATTGCAGTGCCATTTTTAATGTTGGGTAAGTTAAAAATAGTTACATTGTTTACAAATGTTGAAATATACAATTATTTACGTTTAAAAATACATTATAACTAACCTACAAAAGTATTCACTATAGTAATAAAATTTTTTAAATATGCACAAGGTTCTTTGTTCTATGATCTGTTAACTTTTTAACATTTCTTTTACTTTTATTTGGTTATAAAAATGCATTATTATTATTATTTTTAAATGTCTTACACTAACCACAACAGATACAGATTGTAACACGTATATTTCCATTTTGGGTTTTATTAGTTCCTATTCACTCCGAAAGAATAAGGAAATTAAAGATAGTTGTTTATCTATTTTAGTAACTAGGTCACTACATTACTTTCACTACTATCTGTTCGACTCTCACTGCTTAGCATTGACCTATTCTTGACAGACTAGTAATTTCTACCTGGTTTTACTTTATACAGAAGATTAAGTAACCTTGAACTATTTAAATATAGCGATTCAAAATTGAAGCTATCATCCAGGTAAAGAAGCTAATGAACTTCTTCATTACCTTCTTCACCTGGATGATCGCACGTAGATTATTCATTATCACTTGCTTCAACGAGCATCTTTGCCATTTTTTTAAAGCTTAAACTGCAAAAATGTATTCTCTACGTCTTATGTTCTGAGTTTAAATTTATATTTTAGTTATAAAAAAAATAATAATTTAAATATAAAATTTTGTAGTAAGAAAAACACTTTTAAACTTATATTTCTGCTCTCGTAAAATATTAATTTTTATATAATTTTTATATTTTTATAGCATTTAAGATAAATATAAATAATTTTATATAAATAAATATTAA
>NW_019385329.1:116586-117815 GCF_000671375.1 Centruroides sculpturatus | reverse complement strand
CATAAACCAATCTTTTGTGCTATTAATTAATTTTTAATAATTTAAAAATTTCATCTTAAAATTATCTTAAAAATTCCAGCAATGAGTTGCTTAACTTTCTCGGCAACATTTGGTAGCGCCATCTGTTATAATATTTTATTTTTAAAAACTTTTTATTTATAGTATTATTATAAAATGGCAAAAAGCTTCATTTTGAGGGTAAGAATGGATTAAAAAAATTGTAAATTCCCTTCCATCTCCCCAACCCCTCCGACCTTTAACCCCCAAAATTTAACAGCATCAATCCCCCTAATAAACAAAACCTCCCTGAAAAATTTCAGAAATTTTCGACCAAAAGCATAGGAATTATTAAGCAGCTTTCAAAGAGAGTGAACAAAATCGTGCCACCACACAAACACACACTAGTATCCATACATACAGAAAAAAACCCCGAATTTTTTTGCATTTCTTGCCTTTTCAAGGTCCCCCCAGTTATAAATGTAAAAATCTTGGGGGGTCATTTTTGATCGATTGCCATACTTTTCCTCTATTATGTATAGCCGGAAAAGTATTGTTGATAAATCTAGTGTTTACTTATAACTAATTAAAATTTCACACGACATTAAGAAGTTAATAATGAAAATAAAAATTACTTCTTAACTAAGATACTTAAAGCAGATAGTATTTAAATAATTTTTTTTTCTTACATTATCATTATTAAGGTCAAATAAAGTATAAATTAATTATTTATAAATGCATTTTTTAAATTTCTTTATTAAGTGCAGAAATACTTTATTGTATTTTATTATTATTATTTTTTTTGTGCATTTATAGGTGTAGGAATGGATGATTCTTTTGTTTTGTTATCATCTTGGAGGCTTTCGGATCCTAAGAAAAGTATTGAAGATAGGATGAAGGAAACGTATTCAGAAGCTGCTCTTTCTGTAACCATTACTTCAGTAACAAATTTTCTTGCCAGTTGTATAGGGTTAACAACACCATATAAAATGATTCAGATATATTCATTATATACAGGAATATCAGTTTTATTCGTTTATATTATGCAAATTACATTTTTTGGAGGTTGCATTGCAATAATTGGTTATAGAGAACAGAAAGGTCTTCATGCTTTATTTTTTGTTCCTGTTAAATATGATAATAATAGAGGTAAATTATTAATATTTTAATAAATTCATATTTATATTTAATACATTTTTAATTATAATAATAATAATAATACTTAATTAATA
>NW_019385329.1:60780-116557 GCF_000671375.1 Centruroides sculpturatus | reverse complement strand
TTAATACTTAATTAATAAATTTTATTTTTTAAGTTTTGACTTGTTTTTTTTATAATTAAATTAATTTAAAATTTAATTTTTTTTTGTACAATTTCCTTAATAAACAACTTGTTCACGAGACTAATGAAGAACGAGTTTGCATTAGTCAAACTGGTTTAATGGCTTTTCGCTTGACCCTGTCGCCATCTTGTGTCAAAAATCAGAATAAATTTTTAATTTTTCAAATTTAAACAATACTTTAAAATTGAAATTAAATAGTTAAAATAATTTGTAAAGGCTACATTAAATATTTAGGTAATAAAGTTATTTTATTTTATTTTATTTTTTGCTAATTTAGTATGAAGGTTGTACATCAATTAAAAGAAACTATTCATTGTAGTACAGTAGACCCCCTATAACACTGTAGATAATTCCGTGTTATATGAATTCCATGTTGTACGAATTACTTAGATTTTACAAATACGTGAGCCGTTCACAGCCTGGCGCATGTATTTATAAAATCTAAAGTGATTCGTACAACATGGAATTCATATAACACGGAATTATCTACAGTGTTTATAGGGAGGTTTACTGTAATATGTTAATGGAAAGTAATGAATGTTATAAATACATTCATTAAATAAGCCGAAAAGTAATTACAGTATATAAATATATTTATAAATTTTAGCTTCGAAAGCTTAATTTTTATACTTGAAAGTAGTTAATTTAGTGTTTTAGTTGTTTAGTTCTTGAAAGGAATATTTATTCCCTTAACAAAATAGTTTCATGACATGACATGAAAATGTCAATGAAAATAAATAAAATGAATGGCCTTCCACGGAAATAATCTTGTAAAATTGATAACAAGCCAATTTTCAAATACCTTGAAAAATAATTAGTAGTTACGGAAGAAAGGATATTGAATGTAGTACAAAACAAATAATGGAATAATTAACCAATGCTTAAAAAAACATTGAATAAACATGAATAAAAAAATATATATACACTGTATAAAAGTGTATAAAATGATGAATAAATCAATTATCAAGTAAACTTCTGAAACATGGAGAAGGAGAAGAAAGATAAACAAAGTATTGAGGTGGCAGAAATGAGAGTATAGCAGGAAATACTAGATTAGATATAAAAAAACAATACTGGGATTACGTCAAGAATTAAAAATAATAAGAATAGTCGATGATATTTTCAATTGCAGAATAAAATGGAAGAAATATATGGTGAGAATGGACAAAGATTGGTAATACAAAATTGCTTTATTATGTACTCTTGGATGTTTAAGGGAACAAGATCCAGGAAATGATGGAGCGAAAGACAGAATGCTACCTAAAACGTGTGTATGGATTAGCAGTGTTGTGTTATTCTATAGGCAAAAAGAGCAATTTGCTTGGAATTCCACCAACAGGAGACCATAAACCAATCTTTTATAAACTTACTGTAGTAAGAATATCGAAATTTAAATTTAGAGCCATATCTTTAGACCATAGATTGTCGGCGTGGTGCAGTCACAGCGCCGAACTTAATATTGAATATATTAAAATGGTTGCTATTCAATTTTTATTGAATTACGGTATCAACAAATGGAAGATAGGAATGAAATAATTTAGTTTAATCAGATAGGCTTTAGTTATATAAATTAATATAAACTATACTAGAGCCTTCCTATAATCATAAATTTTTCATAGTACGAAGGATTCTTTAAAGATAAAGATTTTATTTCTGTAAGATGCAAATCTATCATTCGAACTTTATCACGTTTTTGTTCAAATTCTGTATTGACGTAATTAATGTTTTGTAATCTATACAGTATTTTTCTGATATTTTGCATTATATCAAAGGCTTACATTAAATTATAATTATGAAAACAAACTCATAAACATAAAGGGTACATTCACATAAATATTATCTTATAATCAATAAAATTATTTATTAGATATCATAAAACGTGTGTTTCATTTAAAAAAAAAACCTTTGATATTCGGTTTTTTAATGAAAGCATTTTATTATACTTTATGAAAATAATGTAAATAATATAGATAATTTGAAAATGTTACGTAAAAATCAGCTAGAATTGAAATAAAATTTCAGCAAATATAATTTGGATTCTGTTTAAAATAGATTTTTCTCATTTTTTCCCCTCTTCATACGATTTTCCTTAATTTTCTTATGACCTTCGTCGAGGAATTTTTATATACCATAACACAATACGTTTTATGTTTTTTTCATTACTTATATTGTCTTTATCGTATAATTAGTATAAATAATATAATAATTAAATAATAATTATAGAAATATATATTTAAAAGAATCAAGTATATTTTATTGATATAAAATACAGTATTCTAATAACAACCTTATAAACTTTAGGCTTTTTTTTTTTTTCCTCTTATATTTCAATGGAATTTTTATATCTATTTTTCTTTCTTTAAACAATTAAAAATAAAATAAGTATATTTTATATCACATTTCTAACAGCTTAATGGATAATTTATCTTATTTTTACGATTATTAAAGTCATAAAATGCAATAATTTTTGCATGTATTTAATTTAACTAATTAATTTGAATAATCATTTACAAATAATATATTCTATGTTATATTATTAATTTTTTGATTATTTTATTTTCAGGATTATTTAAGAAAGTTTTAATGGAAGGAATTGTATCAAAACAATACAAAACAGATAACTCATCCTTAAACAAGATAAATGTTAATTATATATTTAAATTATTAGGAGATATACTTACAAATGTATATGCTAAAATAGTAGTCGTTATTTGCTTCATTGCTTATTTAATTATATCTATATATTACATTCGTAATATACATATTGCTTTCTATTATACTTCCGCAATGCCTGATTATTCGTATTGTAAAGAATATACTTTATATAGTTATAAATATTTTATGGAATATCCTTTCAGTATACAAGTTGCTTTTAATCAAAGCATAAATTATTCTAACGAAACTGTGCAAAACGATATAGAAAAAATTTTAAGGAAAATGGAAAATCTTCAAAATATGTCAAATTTGACTGATTCGTGGCTAAGAGCCTATTTAAAATTTATCAACAATAAAAATTCTTGGTTTTTCTTAAGAGGACTCAATGTCAGCCAATCGGATGATTTTATTACAGGACTTCGTGATGTTTTCCTGAAATTTAAATGGGCTGAAAGATATCGAAATGATGTTATTTTCAGCGAAGATGGAAGAGAAATAATTGCATCTAGATTCATATTACAAAGTAAAGATTTAACGAATTTTACAGCAGAAACTCAATTAATGCAAAATCTTCTTCGAGTTACAGATTCTTCAAAATATTCTATATTTGTAAACAATATACTATTTTTTCTTTACGATATGAATAGCGAATTAGAATATACGACTATACAGTGTTTGTGTGTTTCTTCCTTTTTTGTAATTATTGTATTTTTTGCATTAGTACCTAATTTAAACTGTTCTATTTCTATTGCTCTTACGATTGTATCCATTGAATTGGGAGTAATGGGTTATATGACACTTTGGAACGTTCCTCTAAATATTATATCGATGATCAGTTTAGTTTTATCTATTGGATTTTGTGTAGATTATTCTGCTCACATATCTTATTCGTATATTTGTAAAAAAGATGAAACTCCAAACAATAAATTAAAATATACATTAAAAAATGTAGGTTATCCTATAGTACAAGGATGTACATCAACTACTATAGGAATACTCATCATGTCTTTTGCACCGTCGGATCTTTTTGTAATTTGTTTTAAAATTATATTTTTAGTTATGGTAATATCTTTATTTCATGGAATTTTATTGCTTCCTGTTATTTTAACTATTTCAGAAGAATTTATGCAACGTTTTTGTAAAGTAAAAAATAAGTTTATACAAAGAACAGATTTTATTAGTTTACCTCAAAATGATACTTTGCATTCATTTATGTAAGAAATACATGTTTAAAATTTTACACTGTTTCCTGAAAAATGTATAAATTTTGCTGAGTGATGTTAACAATAAAGTTTTTTTTTTTTTTTACTGTTGTTTGTATAAAAAGTGAATTTTATTAGTATTAAGAACGAGAAAATTTAATTAATAAAATTAAAATATTATAACTAAAATTGTTAATTTTTATTAATCTAGAAGACCCTAAACTTTTCGAAATAACTAAGAATATGATCTATAAACCTTGTGACTCCCTCACTATATATCAGGCAATGCTTACTTATTTAATAATAAATTAAAAGTATCAAAAGAATGAGAAATCGAGGAAGGGGATGGAGTATCCAGGTTTTATGATGGCCTATTATTTTCCACAGGATCCTAGAGAATAAGTATAAAATGTTTGATTCAGATTGGGCAAAAGTTTAGAAGTGTTTAGGGAGCAAACAAATAGACATTCCATTATATTTTATAATAGTTGTATCCAGTAATATTTACTATAAAATTTGATAGGAAAAATTTTAAAAAATCAATTTTGATTAGTAAAAGATTTTTGGAAAATTTCTGTTATTTCTTTTTTTCTTTGGAGGATGCCAGAACTCCTTGGATTCCCTTTGAGTGTGACAATGTAAATAGTTTCGATTCAGTCCCTTGTTTATTCTAAGAAAGACTAATATCAAGAAACGAGTGTCCATACGTGTCTTGTAACGTGACCTTCGTTTCTTCGAAAACGTTCGAATAAATACCTTCATAGTTACAGTTAATTTGCACGCAGAAATGAATATCTAAGTTAACGACATTTAATCGAATGTACTTTTTCGTTTATCTTTCTTACGTAGACCTTGTTTATAAACTGGACGTTATACTGGTGTAGTTTCTGATTATCAAAGAAAGAAAGTCTTAGTCAAAAGATAGAACAAAAAATTCTTTACTTTCACCAGATGAAAACAAAGATAATTATAAAAAAAATAATTTATTAATTCAAATTTAGTCTACTTCCCGAAAGAATTTAACCCAAATTTTAGTTTATAAAGTATCAAACAAGTAAATACTCTGAATCTATTTTTTTCTTAAACAGACATCTTTAGTCTATCAACAGAAATGCACTTTTAGCTATGCTCCTCATCAGTCTGTTTATGGAAATTATTACATTGATGCGTATGTTAGTCTCAAAGACCGAAAACACTCAATGAGGGAAAAAATCGATTACAATGCATTTTGATTTCTCAGATCCAGACACAACGCAAATTCCGTATCGTCCACTTCACTTTCAAATTGCGTAAAACGCGTTTTGAATATTCAATAAGATCACAAAGCGAAATTTGTGTCGATTTTCTTTTAACAATCAACAAAAACGCGATCTGGCAATGTGAAAATTCCGCCATGCATTGTGTGGTCGTGTTCTCGAAATTGTTATCTGCTAAAAATAAATTCGAATAAATTGATTATTTTATTATTCTTACGTTGAAAATTATAAGTTTTGAATTTATTTAACTGCTTAAATATCAAATTATTTATAATAATCTTTCATTCTCAAACGTAAAGTCTTTTTTTTTAATTTAAATTTATTTTAAAACAAAGCAATTCTAAAAAGGAAATTTCAAAAAAGAAAAAAAAAGTGTATATTTCTGATAGAAAACAAACAGACAAAAGGTATAAACCCAAATAATTTAAAATTATTCTATGTAAAAGTTGCATTGATTTGAGAAACGTGCTTTTTCTTTTGTACAATAAAGGTTTATTCCAAGGTTTGTTCACGCAAAAAGTATTAAAGTATTATTGAAATCTGCGAAGATCTCTATTATATTTTTCTCTCTGTACGTTATAAATAACAAATTCGTTAAGTAAATTGTAAATATTTTCTAATTATTGACAACAAAATGTTATTAATATGTATCAATAACAGTAATGCTACTTTATCGGTAATAACAGAATATTTCCTATAAAGTCGTTAATGCGTGACCATGATATCCATAATACAGAGTAGCACTTATTTATTTTTTATGGACACTTATTGTGTCCATAAAAATAAAAATGAACTGAAAATAACAATCAATACGTTGGTTTCGGACTGAAAATACACGATTTCATTAATTCATTTTAAAAACAGTTTAAAATTATTATTAATTAGATAAAAAAAAAATTTGAAATTTGAATTTTTAAAACATACATGGTTAAGGAAAAATAAGTGAAAAATGAAAATTTTATCTCAATTTCCTATTATACAAAATTATATAGTGATTCAATTAATCATTTTACTGATATTATCTATTAAATTCTATTTTGATCTTCAATTATTTTTAATATTATAAGTTTACATAATATATTTTAATACAGTATCTCCTCGTTATATTGTACTTGTCGGGAGACAAAGAAAAAACGCGATATAACCGAGTACAAAAAATTCTAGGCTTGTACAAAGCAGATTATACATGCTATGAAATCCCTATCCTCTACTCTTTCATCGGCAAATGTTTCTGATATAAAATAAGCTTAGTTTTGCAATACTGAATTTTATTCGTGGTTATATCGTATAAGTAAACATAGATACCACGAACTACCATTTAACATTATTGTTTCTTTAATAATGATATTTAAATACAAATACTGTCGATATAAAAACTAATAAATAAATAACTTTTAATATCAAAATAAAACATATTTGATGATCGATCTGTCCACGTGTTTGTCCACGAATCGGCGATATAACGAAGAACTATTATATATTTGTTTCGTTCAATGTCGAAAGTTCGAAGTTTTACGAAAGAAAATTAATATATTAAAATATTTTTTTGATATATATTAAGCTACAATAGGTATTGTATTTTCCACATTCATTTTATTTAACGATCAAAAGTTGTTCCTATAAAAAGATTTCCTTTTGTTTAGATTCACTTTTTCTAAATATAGATATCATGAATAAATCCATTCTATCTGGCTTGTATTTTTGTATTTTAAATTATGATTATTAAGTATATTTATATAGAAAATAATTATTCTGTGAATTGTTTACTTCATTTTATTGTTTTAGTTTCAATTCGAAACACCCAAAAAAAGGTGTTTTTTTCATATAGATATTAAAACCAAGTAACCCATATACTGATCGTAGCGAAATTGACGTTGTTATAATGTATAATTAATGCTTTAAATATAGTTGAATAATGTTATTTATTAAAGAAATTAATATACCTTATTAAATATATGCATTAGAAAATGAATTAAATAAATTCTACTCCTTAGAAACAATAAGCAGGAGAACTTTAATTTTTTTTTATTATTGAATTTAAAATTTAAAAAAAAAAATGCTCAAATTTTATTGATTTTTAGAATTATGTTTTATTTGTGTGTTTATATTGTGAATTTATTTATAAATTTAAATATAAATTTCATTGTTATCGTCACAGGCAACAATCCTTTATCTCTTACATTGCTTGTACATGTATTTCATAGGCGTTCATTCTTTATTTAAACACAATGAATATAAATATTGGAATGACAAAGATTATACATCTACCTTATTTCTAATATTCTAACAATAGCATTCAGTTAAAAATTATAACGACTTGAAAATGTTTAATACTGACTACTTCATAAGATTTGCTTTGTTTATTATAATTGTATGGGAAGTATGCGGTAAGTAAATATAATTCGTTAAAAATTTAGTTTTTTTTTTTTATACAGTCACATTAGAATTTTTTATATAATTAAATCTTATTCTTAATTTTTAAGTATAATAAAAATTATCTGCGTTGTTACTTTAGGTAATTTAAACGAGAGCGTGTGGAAGATATCAGGACTGGGCGTAAGTAGTAAAAATTTTACTGAAAATTCTTCTTATTATTAATTATTCAATTTGTTTAGATTCCAGGTTTTTTACGTTATGATTCATCTAAAAACATTATTACTGGAGGTGAATTATTTAAGACGTTTTGTGTAATACAAGAAAAATTGCAATTTAAGTAAGTTATTTTTAATTACTAAACGTAATTGATTTGTAGTAATCGTTAGAAATGATATATTATTTTTTTTCTAAATCAGATACGAATTAGTGACTCCAATTCCAAAAAGTTTTGGAAGAGAACAAAACGGAAAATGGAACGGTATGATCGGACAACTTTCTAATAGAGTATGTCACCTAATTTGTTTTATAAATTTATATTTATCCGAGGGATTCGATACACGAGCTTCTCCCACTTGTTTAAAAGCATTTCTTACGTTTCATCGATTCTCAATTCCATTGTTTTTATTTATTGGGCTACAATTTAAAAAATTTGTAAACCTATAAAGTCCCACTGTCTTCTGCTCGTCTGTTCGTCTGTCCGTTGTCTTTCCTTAATCTGTAGAACCGAGTTAAATGAAAGACAATATCAGATATGAAACAAATTAGAAGAAGGAAGCCCCAAATTAATATACTCCAGTTTGTACGAACCTTTCGTACAAACTGGAAGTCATGTTATTGAATATTTCAATTTTCTCCTGAAAGGAGTTAGATGACCGTCACGACTCGATTGCTAAAGGAAAAGTATGATGTACAGGGAAAGACACTGCTAATTTAAAATTGAGAGTATATATTTTAAATTAAATAATTTAAAACATATTAAAAATTTCAGCCCCGCATTGTGACGATGTCACAATAAAATAATTGTTTCACTTCATTTTACCGGTATTTTAATTTTTTTGTGCCGGAAAGACGTTTGCGATAATTTTAAGTATATTATAATATATATTATTCATACGGTAGAATAATTTTTATGCAAATACAGTCGACCCCTCTATAACATTGTTGATTTTTCCGTTTTATATGAATTCCATATTGTACGAGTCACTTAGATTTTACAAATACGTGATCCGTTCACTGCCCGGCACACGTATTTGTAAAATCTAAGTGACTCGTACAACATGGAATTCATATAAAACGGAAAAATCAACAGTGTTATAGAGAGGGTCAACTGTACAGTAGTGTGATTATTTTTTGTATAAACTATAAATTTTTCAAACTATAATTGAAAAGTTAATTGATTAATTAATTGATTAAATAATGAAAATTGTTTATTATTATTATACTAATCATTTACCATTTAATCACGAGCTTAATTTAATACAATGCAATAAATTATAGAAAAAAGTTGCCAATCTCTGATCTACTGGATAAACCTTTACTTTGATACTAATAGTTTTAACATTTATTAGGCCTATATAATATAGTTTTATTTCTATAATAATTATTTTCACATTAATTATAAAAGAATTTTAAATACTTTATTGAAATAGGAAGCTGACATTGCCTTTGTTCCTGTATTTATTACGTACGAACGTTTTATGGTTGTCGATTACTCGTCACACGTAAGTTTTTCCCATATGAGCTTCTTAGTAAGGACTCCACAAGAGAAACCAAATTGGACTTCACTTATAAAACCATATTCTAAAGAAGTGAGCAGAATACTAATTACTTTAACAATATAAAATTTACAGTAAATTATATATAATTATAAATTAAATATAATTTCAGATGTGGTTAGCTATTTTCTTATCATTAGTTGTTTTTACTATTATATTTTATTGGATCATAAAAATGGATTTTAAGTTATCAGAAAACAATAAAATATGGCCAAAATCAAAAGTGTTTTGGCTTCTTTTTGGATCTCTCACACTTAAAGGTACTGTACAACAGTTAATATTATAATAGTATGACATTGCTTGTTATAATAATACATTGTTTTACTGTCATTTTAGGGGCTGAAATAAATTCACTAAGAAAATTACCGTCCAGATTAATAATCGGGATTTGGTGGTTATGTATTGTAGTTCTTGTATCAAGTTACAGCGGTACTTTAATGTCGTTTTTGATGTGTCCGTTTCTTGAAAATGTACCAAATGATTTTGATGAACTGGCAACGGCAGTTACAAAAGGAGAGTATTCTTGTGCTATTCCGAATAATCAAGCAATGATAAAAATATTCATGGTAAACACAATATTTACAATTAAAAGTTTTATAGATTTAAAATTTCTTAGGTATAGCAACAGTGCGCAATTGATTGCATTGCAAATCTTTCCAGAGTATCATTGAAGTGAATTAACATGGTAGTAATGAAATTATTATGAATGCTACAATAATCATAATGAAAAATTATATAAGAGAATAATTATCAACTGTAGCTATATGATAAGCCTCAACTTTTTTTTTTTAATTATAAATAGTATCACTTGTGTTAGACTGAATCAATACACACACAAAAAAAAATAGGAGAAACTTTTGATATAATCTATCAGTTAGAATCGAGATAGTCTGAACTTATATTCAAATTAGTGCCTTAGCAATAAATAATTGCTTAATGAAAAATTATTTGGTCGAAGTAATATTTTGAAATAATTATAATCATTATTCATTTTTAGGAAAGTAAATCAAGAGGTGGAAGAATTTTGGCAGAAAACATTAACAGAACGAAAGGCTATTTAGTACAAGATGCTTTCGAAAAGGTTTTAAAGGGAAAATTTGTTTATATAGGCAATGAATATGCATACAAAAAGCTTCCTCAATATGGAGTTGATAATTTCATTTTATCAGAAGATTCTCTAGTTACTTTTACCATGGCGTATGCTATAAGAAGAGGATTTCGCTACAAAAAGGAATTCAGCGAAGTGTGAGCTTTTGTTCATATTTTTAAATGCATATATATTTTATTTTTAAAATAATAATCAGGTGAATATTTGTATATTTCAGAGTATCTCATATTTTTGAATCCGGAATTATTCAGCATTTGGAGAAAACTACTCATCATCGACGTAAGAAAGAATCTGCAAATATTCGTTCTTTACATATGGAAGATTTGTTCAGTCCTCTTTTATTATTATTACTTGGATATGTATTGAGTTTACTATGCTTTATTGTAGAAATGTTTATAGGAAGAAATAACAAAAGAAATATTCGTTCTAATTTGTAAAATTTCAAAATGCATTGTAATACTGCAAAAATATTTAAAGTACATTTATTTTCAAGTTTTAATATGTTAAGCTACCGTATTACGTAGAATATATAAATACATATTTGTTCTTGTAGGATTTAATATAAATCAAAATTAATTTTTAAAATCTATTATTAATTGTTATAATTAAAGACGAATCACATCACTAAAAATTATTGTGTGATATCTCATATTGAAATTATAATTTAATTTAATGTATGTAATTTTAATTAATGAGATTTACATAATAGTAAAAAGTAAAAAATTGTAAAATTAGATTTGTTAGAATTTATATATAAAATTTTTCTTAATGCAGCCCAGGGATGGCTAATTTTACAGACTTATCACACCTTGTGTGATAAGTGATGAAGAGGAGTTAGAGATCAAGTGGAAAAGTATATGCTTTATTGATATCGAAAATGCATTTCGAATTTATAGTCCTTCATCAGTCCAATCACCAAGCCTAGATTACTATACTATTAAAAATCATAAAAGTATTTTATAATCACAATAATATTTTTAATTATTTTTACTAAACATTTAAACAGTAAACTATCTACAAGAGTTTTTTTCAAGAATGTATACATAAATAATTGTGTTCCTAAAGAATTCTTTAAAAAACATTAAATAGCTAAGTCTTTGGGAAAAGAATCTGTTGGAAGCACGATTATGACATAAGTACAGTACGTACTGATAATACTGCAATATACTGTACCAAGACCTTGTTAAATATATTTCCATTTGTTTTTGATGTATGTAGGTTTCTGTTTCTATAATAAAAATTTACAAAATTAGCTCGTTATTTCTAATTTTAAAAAATCCAGCAACGATTTGCTTAACTTACCCGGCAACATTTGTTGGTGCTATCTGTTGTAATATTTTATTTAAAAACTTTTGATATTTTTAACTATTATAAAATAGCAAAAAGTTTAAATTTGACGGTAGAAATTGATTTTATAAAAAATTGTAAATTCTAATAACGAGTAAAATTGTCATTAAGTCAGACTATTACACACGACCGTCTTTATCCCTTTACCCCTTGACCTTTAATCATCAAATTTAGAGCTATTAAGCTTCAAAGAATGCGAACAAAATCGTGCCCCTCTACACACACCTAAACTTAGCCTACACACTAATATCCATAGATACAGAAAAACAAAAACCCTAATTTTTTGCATTTCTCGACGTTTCAAGGTGTCCTGAAACCAAACATGTAAAAATTTTTTGAGGGGAGTTTATTTTCACTGATGGCCCTACTTCCCCTCATGGTGAGCATCATGGTGAGAAGAATGTCTTCACACGTATTGTCGGCGATAATTTGAGGAATTTGGAATAGGTTCGCGTATAATCTGAAAAGTTGCTAGAACAGTCTGCATTTGCTTTCAAATCGTCTTTAAATCATAGGTAACGAGTTATACACTGAAAAGTAGAGAGTATTGTTAGTCTGGAAAAAATTGCCTACACACTCTACACTCTATGGACAGTGAGGAACTTGTTTAGCAAGCTAATCGTGTTGATACACGATGGACGACAGAGTAGAGTTGGACATGGCATTGACATATCTAGACTTTCCTCGAAAATTTCCTAGGATTTTTCGATTCATCCAGATCCCCAAGAATGGTAGGTTGATAGCTTAACCTTTCGGCCATTCGGCCGTGGAAAATTCTGTGTTAAAAGCACTAATAATAAAATTCAAACTCTTCTTGCTAATTATATAGAAAATATTTTATTTTTGAAAATTCTATTTTCGTGAAAGAAAATCTCTTCTGGAAATGTAACTCTCAAAAGTTTAGTTTGAAGAAATAACAATGAAGTACTGTATTACGAATAGGATAATCAATCGCAATCAATTTAATTACACATTTGTTGTGAAAATTCCTTAATAATAAAATTATTCAATAATTGGTTTCAATTTAGGATGATAATTTTGTACTGATTGAATTATGTAAATATAGTGATCTAACAGATAAACTAGTAGTACATAAATTATTAATAGAAGGACTGTGCAGGGTAGAAAAAACAATTGAGACTAAATTTTTGCCATTGAATTTGTAGTGTTCCTCTAATCCGGATAAAAACTAACTGATGTAAATGATTTAGACGAATAACGAATTTTCAAATGTGTTAGATTTTTCACTTGTTATGATAAACCCTTCCTTAAGATAATCTTTATGGTTATATAAATCAAATACTATAATATAATAAATATTAAAACGAAAACCATATAAAGAGTTTAGTTATTTCAACCTACCATTGTCACGTTTATCACGACACTCGATTTGGTATCTTAAAAATTTTTTCTCTACCTCTAAGAATGTCACCTCTAAGAAACTGTTCCATTCACAACCGAATATCAAACGGACAACTGACAANAATGAAAACCATATAAAGAGTTTAGTTATTTCAACCTACCATTGTCACGTTTATCACGACACTCGATTTGGTATCTTAAAAATTTTTTCTCTACCTCTAAGAATGTCACCTCTAAGAAACTGTTCCATTCACAACCGAATATCAAACGGACAACTGACAAGGATTCAAATTTCGTGAAAAACGGACCAAATATTTAAATTCGGCAATCTCGAAAATCACTTAAATCATATTTTGTGCAGGCTGGTAACGTCGTATTTTGGATTTCCAATTCCAGTGTCACCATACCGCTGGTACGATAGCAATTTGGGACCGTTGAGGAAGTTGGTAAAAGTAATTCCAGCAAAAGTAGTCTTTAGCAGCCTCCCGGAAGAGAGGACGGTCAACGACTACTACTTAATACCGGTCTATCATTATTTGAAAAGTGATCCGTGTTAGACAGGTTGCGATGGCTCCACATGTGATCGAGTTGCTAACCTTCATGTTCGAAAGACTTCATATAAAATTTGTTTAAATAAAAAATCTAAAACTGTGAGAGTAATTGCTTTTATATTATACCTACACAAAAACATATCTCACAGAGAATTATTTATTAACCGTAACGAACGTTTTCAACCTTTATCCAACATTTTTTACATATTATTACATTTTACATATTCTTTTATTTTGTTATTTTAAATTGTATACATATTAGTGTAATTTATTCTTTGGTTCAAATAGCTGAACATTCCAAAGAATTTTGTATTTTAAATGTGTTCTTAACTCTTCTATACAAAAAAGAACAGTTATCAATATTTCATGATTTTTAAAAACCTGAAGATGGCCTGTAGAACAAATTGAAAACGTTCGTTACAGTTAATAAATAATTCTCAATGAAATAATGTGCTTTTGCGTAGATTAAGAAGCATCTAACTGAGTATTAATCAAGTATTTTATGATATAATAAAGTGTTTATATTTTTGCAACAGATTGTATAAACTATATGGGAAGTATGTTCTCGTAAACATCGCGTTTATAGAAAAATTATTGGACTGCAATTTGAAAAACTTGTAGACTTATAAATTTCAACTGTCGTCTGTCTGTATGTTTGTTTGTCTGTCCTTCCTCAATCTGGAGAAAGATGTTAGAAACATGAAAGGCGAGAACATATATGAAAAGTATTCCAAAAAAGTTATAAAAATTCAATGGAGTCAGAAATTTCTTCTTTTGTTTTCATCTTACATAAAATGTAAAATTACGAAAAAATTATATTTTTCTTTCTCTTCTGACTTTCGGATAATATAAAACTTCAATTTTTTAAAAAAACAAAAAATATATGAAAAGCTTTGGGGCCGTTGGCCATGATTAACTATATACGAACTTCTGATTTGGCATGATTGTCACGTCACTTCGATTCAAAATTTTCCCCTGAACGAAGTTAGCTGGCGCGGCGCTATTGCTAATAGAAAAAGTATGATGTACAGGGGCGAGACAACACTAAAAGAATTGAGAACATTGTGACGAAAAGTTGCAAGCTGGAATTTTGACGTTGTCACAATAAATAATCGCTCGTTAGAATTGTTTTGGTTTATTTGTTAACTGCAACGCGACACGTGAGCGAACTGCCGGAGAGGATGCATCCCGGGAAAACTTGTATGAAAAGCTGGTCTCTAATTAGGTGTTACTAATGTGAAGCAAACCCGGTAAACTGCACTTGGCCAGCCCGTTGGCCACGCTCGAACTCGTGACAAACTACCGGTGTCAGTTGTTTTATTCATTTGGCACTTATTAAAAACGTCTCGTTTAGAAATGAAAAAATTCGAGTGGCAAGTGCTACCTTTTGCAGTAATCAAGTAGATGTAATTTACATTTTTTAAATTTATATATTTTTTTGTAAGAATTATATTTAGTTTACGATTTTGTTAAATCTTTTGCAAAAAGAGAACGCTACGTGTAAATCAGGGATGTAGGACATTATCTAAATTAGAACCATGTAAACGTAATAGCCGAGTTTCGTAGCAATTGGTCGAACGGTCTAGAAGTGTATAGCGAACAAACAAACAAACACCCTTATTTATATATTAGATTCTGACGTAAGAACATTTTCAGATTAAACAAGAATTATTTTTAATATTTTAAAATTTCATACTAATCAATATCGTAACGTTTTTTTTAAAATTATAATTAAAATTTTCTAAATATGATTAAATTTACTTAGTTACTAAATTCTCAAATTTTCATTTTTAAGTGAATGTCTTAACTTAGCTCTCATAAAAGGCATTTCGTTATAAAAGTAAATAGAAAATCATAATAAATATATTTAATTTCAATAACTAAATGGAATTCTTTTATGCAGGAAGTCATGTTTGATATATCGATCACAATAATACACAATAATAGTACAGTAATATCAAGAAAGGGTCTGTCTCTCAATAAAAATCAATGAAATTCTTAGTAAAGTGAAATTTTTAATTTAAAATATCTTAATAGAAATTAAATTTAAAATTCATTATTATTATTTCACGCTTTGTTATATTTATTATTTTTATTTATATCATATAATAAATATTTTAATTTATTATAAAAGTTAATTAAGTCAAATAATAATAATTTATTTTTTCGTTTAATATCTTTGAAAATATTTAAAGACAAAAGAAAATCAATTAAGAATGTTAATTNTGGGGTGGAGGCACGGAGGAGTGAAGAGGCTTAATCCAGCACGAATGTTGTTTTTCGGGTTTAATCCTGACCGCGGTTTTAATTCGGTGTTTCGGTTTTAATCCTGGGGCACGGTTTTAACGGGTTGGAGGACGACTTGGTTGGGCGGACTTTGAATGACGACTTCTGTAGAGGGACTTCGGATGACTACTGACTTCGGGATCGTTTTCTTTTCTCTTTTTTTTTTCTCTTGGGTTTTTTCCATGAGGTCAGGTGATGGCCTTTAACGGTCGCACGTCCAATATGTCTTTTCCCTCAAAAGTTCCTGGTGACACATCCCTGACTAACTTGATCCGACTCAACAAGGAACAAACTCCGTGGGAAATAAATTTTATGGCTTTTAGCCTAACTCGATAAAACGTTCGAATTTAACCGATTATATTTTCCAATAATTAAAATGTAAAATAATACTTTATTGTGGGTCTGTTCGTCCCTCACAACTTCATTCAATATATTTTATCTTTAATCCTCAAACAAACAAATAAATTTTTTATTTCTCTAATAACTTATATTATTTGTAAAGCAATTTCTTTTTTCAATAATACAATACTTTAATGTAATGGATTTTTAGTGCCACTTTTGACTTTTGTTTTTGTCTAATTACATGTTCATTAAACAGAAAAAGTTAATTAATCTTTTGTCTTGATAGAACAAATTTGTGTCATTATTACAATACAAGAAATAACTTATTTCTTTAAAACATATTGACTATTTTTTATAAGTATTACTTAAAACAAATTATAATTTTTCTATATAAAGTGTCATTTTCCTATTTTTGGGCTGCAATTTGAAAAAATTGTAGACCTATAAATTCTTATTGTCGTCTGTCTGTCTGTCCGTCCTTCTTTAATCTAGAGAAAGGAATTAGATAGATGAAATCCGAAACCAGATATGAAAAGCTTAGGGGTAGACGACCCATTAATTATACATGAACTTCCGATTTGATCCGGAAATCATGTTATTTCAATTCAAAAATTTTTTTCTGAACAGAGTTAGATAGATAATCAGTATGACTATATTGTTAACAGGAAAAAACACTTGTAAATTGAGGTGGAGAGCGTATATTTTAAATGAAATAAATTAAAAATATGATTAAAAATTGAGACAATAAATAATTACTCGTTAGATATAGTTTGGTTCATTTGGTTACTGCAATGTGACACATGAGCAATCTGCCGATAGGGATTCTTCCTGGGATTAAATATATGATTAAAAATTGCAATCCGGCATTTTGACGAAGTTACAATAAATAATTACTCGTTAGATGTGGAAAATTAAATCACTAATATAAAAGCCGTCGTTTATATGTGTATGTGAAATCCTGCAATTTTTTTTTCTAATCCAAATGAAATTTTGGTTATATTCATTTTATGTTCTGGCGGAAAGTATAAGCTACTTATTTTGCGGGAATATTAGCTATAGAATAAACGTTTTATCGATTTCGGATCGGTGATTGCACTTATGTTGCAGTGACGTCAGTGATCACATCACCTTCGTGTTCGACAAAGAAATTTCCCTTAAAAGTTGCATTTTTAAATATTTTGGCAAATGGCATAGTTTAAACTTATTTCATTAAATTTAAATTTTAAACTCTAAAAACAGATAGTCAACCTCAGCTTGTCATTTCTATAATAAATTAAAAAATTCTTTCTCTATTGACCACATGACATTCTATTATCCAATCGAAAGTAACGATCTAACGAGCCCGTTATTTAGAAAGTGTCATCGCTCCTCTAATTAACGATCATACAATTAATCTTTGTTTTAGTAACGTAGAAGTAAAAAGACTGGCTATAGAAAAAAAAAAGCCTAAGGGAAAGCGTAAGAGTGATTTTGGTCATGTAAATTCTAGATCTAAAAGAATAAGAACAACCGAGACGGCGAAGTCCCATTTGAGAAACATCGAGTAAGAATGGTTTTGTTAAGGGCTGCAGAAACAACATCACAACGTCAAGCTCAAGTATAAATTACTTAATTTATAGAAATATTAGCAACTCTTCTTGAATTTTTTTGAATTCTCTACCTTTCTCAATTCTTTAATCTCTACTTTCTCATAAAAAGCATTCCATCATGCTTGACGAGAGAACTTCTGATACTTATATACGAGTTTTCACAGTGTAACACTTTCGACTCCATGCAAGTGAGTGTGCTATAGGGATTGTAAATTTACCGACTTTTTCATTTACCGGTAATTCGGTAAATGAAAATTAAAATACCGGTTTACCGGTAAATTACCGGTAAATTTTTTCCCTGAAATATAAAATTAAGGTGATAAAAAATATAAGTAATTTTGATTTCCATTTCGCATTTTTTTTTTATTTCAAAGATATAGAATATAAAAAAACATAAAAATTAATTAGTGTTATTCTAAACAAACTATAATAATAACTTTTAGAAACATAAATAAAATAATACAGAAAAATAAAAATAAAACAGAAATAATATATAGTACCTAATACCATTTTACTGATTACCATTTTTTAAAAAATAACTTCTCAAGAAACTTAAATTATTTAAAGTCTTATCTCCTAATTTTGATCTAATTTTTGTACAAAATAATCCAGGTTAGGTTAAGTTTCTAGACTTTTTCGGACATCATCTTTAAGTAATAAAAATCTTTCCAGCATGTTTAGTAAGCTATTCCACCGGGTTCTACAATCTAAAATTAAAGAAAGTTCTTTTCGTGAGAGTAATGGGGATTCCCCACGAAAATAAGGTTAGAATAATACATATTTTGCACAATCGTAAGGCATAATGTTAGAATCTTGTAATAAATATTTGTATTTAATTATTTTAAACAGTTGTTAGAAGTAAAAAATTTATTTAAGGTACAAATTTTAATGTTATTTTGCAATAATATTGCTTTAATGTCCTGTCATAATGTGGTGTATTCAAAATTGCTATTAATTTAAAAAGTACGTGAAATATTTACGTATTATTATTTTTAAATATTAAAAAAAAAAAATATTTACTTAATCTTTAACAAAAACGTTGATTGTAAAGATTTTAAACCTTTAAAAATCTCAAAAAACGGCAGAGCACAAATCACATATGCTAACTAGAGCTTTCTGTACAATTTACAGTGCCTCTCAAACCCAAGAAAGTTTAAATTAAAATTAAACAAAAAATATCTCACATAAAATTAATAATTAGGTATATTGTTGCTTACACTTATCTGTTTTTTTTTTCAATGTCCCTTTAGCCCTTTTAAATATCTATAAACACAATATTCTCTACATAAAAATTTCTAGTATGAATTTTTCATTTACAGAATTACCGGTAAATTTCAAAAATTTACCGGTAAGTTTACCGAATGTTTTTTTGTCAATTTATCGGTAAACCGGTATACAATCCCTAGTGTGCTACGTGCTACCTGTCACAATAATAATTTAGCAAAAATAGCGCTACGTATAAAGCCAGTAAATCGAATGTAAGAGAATTTAATTCGTATATATTATCTGAAAAATAATTTTATATATACAGTCAAACCTCGGGTTTCGAACTTAATTCGTTCCCAAAAGTTCTTCGAAAACCGATTGGTTCTCAAACCAAAACAAATTTTTCCATAAGAAACAATATAAAATGGATTAATCCCTTCCGTGCCGCCAAAACAAAGCATTTTCTAAACCTTTTAAGCTGTATTTCATGCATAAAAATGCATATAAATGAGAATGTTTGTTTGTTTGTTTGTTCGTTCAAACAATTGCAACGAAACTCGGCATTTACGTTTATATGTTCCAATCTTATATAATGTTGTACATCACAATCCATAATATCTATTGGATTTCTGTAAATGAATTACAGTAATTTCTATTTACATTCGATTTGCTGATTTACACGTAGCACCATCTATTGGCAAACAATTTAACGAAATAATAAATTAAATATAATTCTTATTTTTAAAAAATATATGTTATATTCACTTAATTACTTTAGCAATAATATAGCGAGAAATAGACGCGCTATACATAGACAGGTGCCTGGTGCTATCGAAAGTGTTACCCTGTAAAAAGTCTAAAAGCATTTAATTTTGCACATCTAACCACTCGGGATTTTTCATTTCTGCACTTTTTAAATTCTAATAAGCGCCCTCCAGTAGCTAAGTGCATAAACCACCGAACTCTGCTAGTTAGTCATGGGTTCGGGCATGGCCAACGGGCCAGTCACGTGCAGTTTTCCGGGTTTTCATCATCTAAATAAGGCCCAGTTTTCCATAAAAGTTTTCCTGAGATGCATTCCCCCGGCAGTTTGCTCACGTGTCGTGTTGCAGTTACAAATAAACCAAACTAATTCTAACGATCTATTATTTATTATGACATCGTCACAATGCCAACCTGCAACTTTTCGTCACAATGTTCTCAATTCTTTTAGAGATGTTTTACCCCTGTACATCATACTTTTCCTATTAGCAGTAGCGGCACGACGCTACTGCTAATCTAACTTCGTTTAGGGGAGAATTTTGAATCGAAGTGACGTGACAATCATTCCAAATCAGAAGTTCATATATAGTTAATCATGGCCACCTGCCCCGAAGCTTTTCACATTTTTTCTCGCCTTTCATGTCTCTAACATGTTTCTCGAGATTGAGGAAGGACAAACAAACAAACATACAGACGGACAACAGTCGAAATTTATAAGTCAACAAGTTTTTCAAATTGCCGTCCAATAATTTTTCTACAAACGCGATGTTTACGAGAACATACTTCCCATATAGTTTATACAATCTGTTGCAAAAATATAAACACTTTATTATATCATAAAATACTTGATTAATACCCAGCTAGTTGCTTCTTAACCTACGCAAAAGCACAGTATTTCATTGAGAATTATTTATTAACTGTAACGATGTTTACGAGAACATACTTCCCATATAGTTTATACAATCTGTTGCAAAAATATAAACACTTTATTATATCATAAAATACTTAATTAATACCCAGCTAGTTGCTTCTTAACCTACGCAAAAGCACAGTATTTCATTGAGAATTATTTATTAACTGTAACGAACGTTTTCAATCTGTTCTACAAGCCATCTTCAGGTTTTTAAAAATCATGAAATATTGATAACTATTCTTTTTTGTATAGAACAGTTAAGAACACATTTAAAATACAAAATTCTTTGGAATGTTGAGCTATTTGAATCCAAAGAATAAATTACACTAATATGTATACAATTTAAAATAACAAAATAAAAGAATAGGTAAAAAATGTTGGATAAAGGTTGAAAACGTTCGTTACGGTTAATAAATAATTCTCAGTGAGATATGTTTTTGTGTAGGTATAATATAAAAGCAATTACTCTCACAGTTTTAGATTTTTTATTTAAACAAATTTTATATGAAGTCTTTCGAACATGAAGCTTAGCAACTCGATCACATGCGGAGCCATCACAACCTGTCTAACACGGATCACTTTTCAAATAATGATAGACCGGTATTAAAGTAGTAGTCGTTGACCGTCCTCTATTACGGGAGGCGGTCAACGACTACTTTTGCTCGAATTACTTCGACCAACTTTGTCAACTGTCCCAAATTGCTATCGGAGCAGCGATATGGTGACACTGGAATTGGAAATCCAAAATATGAGGTTTTCGGCCTGCACAAAATGTGATTTAATTGATTTTCGAGATTGCCGAATTTAAATATTTGGTCCGTTTTCGCGAAATTTGAATCGTTGTCAGATGACCGTTTGATATTCGGTTGTGAATGGAACAGTTTCTTAGAGGTAACATTTTTAGAGGAAGAGAAAAAATTATGATATCTGAAAAAATTTAAGATACCATATTTGGTGTGTACTTGACCAATGAAATTGTGCCATTTCTTACCGTCCGAGTATCGCGATAAACATGACATTGGTAGACTATATGGTTTTCGTTTTAATGTTTGTTATATTATAGTATTTGATTTATATTTACAAAGGTTATCTTACGTAAGAGTTTATCACATCGAGTGCCCAATATAACACATTTTAAAAATTATTTTTCCCCCACTGTACACAGTTTAAAGAATTTTTAAAATAAGTTAGATTGGTCACTTGGTGTGATAAACCCTTGCATAAGATAACCTTTGTAAATATAAATCAAATACTATAAAATAAGAGTTAGAAGTACGAAATAATCTAATAATCTTAATGCTTGTTCTTACTTTTTGCCAGATTTACCTGCTAGTTTTTTTATATAATATTAAAACATACCTCCAACTGAAACCGAAACGATTACTTTACAAAAAACTGCTATAAATAGAGACTCGACTCAGCCTGGATGAAATATAATCAAATCAATCAAGACAGACAATTACTTTATCCACACTTTCCGAAATATTATGTTTCAATTGCTTTGATTTAAATTAAAATTAATTAATTAATTTTGATTTGATTCTAAAACATAATTTCAGTTTCGGTGTAAAAACCAGAGTTTTAATTATTATTTTATTATTTTTAGTTTTAATTAATTGGCTACATAACATTAATAAATATTAAATTAAATATTAATACAGTATTATATTAATAAATTTTTGATAATCAGATAAATTTAGCAATATTAGCCGGCTTAATCAGTTATTTATCTAACCACCTGAAAGGGGTTTTTGAACTAATAAACAAATTTGTTATTTCCTAATCCGACTGTTTTCCGGAGTTCAAGAATTACACAGAAGCAATTTTAATTTAGAGTTGTTTTATTTATATACATTTCGGATCCAACGTTTTCGCCAATCCCTCCTCAGTCTACAGAGCATAAAAATTGTTTTGTAAATTTACAATTTAAACATTTTTAATCCAAATATAAAGAAATAAATAACTTACAATATTTATGCAAATATTTTACAATAGGTACCATCTATGACGAAGATCACGCCAAGTATTTGTAACTATCTAAAACCACTAAAAATTCTACTAAACGAATCATCACGCATTGCGTAATATCTTTTTATCTTTGTGTATGACGTCATTCCATACGTCATCAATTAACATCCCTCTGTTTAAATTAATTAAGTTAGTATATTTTTAATTGGCGTTGAAAATCTTGTTCGTAAACCGAATTGTTCGAAAAGCGAGGCGTTTGAAATCCGAGGTTTGACTGTATTATCTGCGAACAGTAATTCTCCGATGTGTGTTCTGTAATTTGTTTATTTATCTGGAGAAATATAATACAATTCTTTGAAATATTTCTTTCAGTTTACCGTTACACGACTCAAATTCCGGTATTTTATTTCTATTTTTATTAATATAAAATATAATAATTAATCATTACGAACTTAAAACAATAATTTTTATATAAATTTATTATTATAAAACCACATGCTTCCCTCACTTTATTCTCATCGAAAAATCTTTAAATAATGTTTACTGAATGTGCTATTTAAAAAATTATTTATGCCTTAAGATAAAGTTACAATATGGTTAATGAGATATTCGTAATTACGTAAGCGATATAGTATTTTAAAAGTTATTTAATAAAGATTTTTATAGTTAAATTGCATGCTATTCGAATAATATAAACAAAACTGAAATATAAATCAAACTAGAAAATACTTATCGGAAATATCTTTCTTTATAGGCCTATATTTCTGTTTTAGTTTTATTAAATGCATTTATTTCGAAATCGTTTAGTTTTATTTTATACATTACTTTATAAAATTTACAATAAAATATGTTATATAATATTTCCAACTATATTTGTCACTATATTAATTTATAGGTTTTTAAATATAAGTGTAGTATTACAATCCTTTTTAAGACGTTTGCTTTAAATTTTAGGAAAGAAAAAAAAATGACTGAAACAAATCAAGGAGAAGTAACAGAAATTCATTTGCCGAATAAAAATGAATTATTATGCTTAAAAGAAAGTCTAAAACCTCTTAGGAAAATTTCGGCATTTTTTAAAGCTGATATTCCGATTGAATGTCTCCATGAAAATACAAACTCAAGAACAACAGCGTATAAAATAGAAAGATGTGTCTTTTATTTCTATCATATGGCCGCATCAATTGCCGTTATCATCATAACCTTTCTTCCTTTGGAAAAATCACGAAAATATTGCGGTAGTTTATATTACCTTATTGGCAATGATCCACTGATGACGAAAGCTTTTAGCTTGACCCCCATGATAACAACCATTCTTATGAATTCTGATTACTTTTATAAATTTTTAATTGATTTTAAAATGAAAATTGAAGAAAAATATCCTCCTGAGGAAGAAATTATCTCAGTCTTAGAAAATCAGGCAAAATATTTATATTTATGCCTTTGTTCTATAATATTTTCTTCTGTGAGTCAATATATTCTTTTAATGACGGAAGGTTTTAAGAGAATTGCTGTAGATGGAGAAGAACTTGCTGCCAAATGTCTAACCTACATTAATTTAGGAATTTCATTTATATGCGGAGAGGCGCATTTAGGGGGAGCAATTACCATAATATACTTCTTTCTTATCAAAGATCGATGGATAAGATTGTTGAATGAATGCAGAAGTTTTCATGGCAGAAAAGAAGATTTTGAGAAATTTGTTGAATACTCTCAAAGAAGATTCGAAGATCTCGCTCTATATGTCGAAGAACTGAAAAAAGCTTTCACATTCATCGGTATAGTATTGAACATGCTCACAGTAGGCTTTATTGCAACAATAGCATTTATACTAAAATATTCAAGACCAGATGTTATAAGTATTGGTGTTCTTTTTATTGTTTTATGCACCATGACAATAGCAAGCTTTCGAATCCTGTTTGCTGCTGCAGAATTTCCATATCAGGTAAAAATTTTTAAAAATTTATATTAAGATTCAATCCTATATTTTTAATATTAAAACTTTATTTCCGAAACAGTAAGAAATGCACAAAACCAATCAATATAACTGTAAAGAAATTCAAATAACCGATTGTAATTTATGATGTCGAAGTTTATTCTACGGTGTAAATGCTAGTCTTTAAACAAAGTACTTATTACTAATCATGCCTAAAGTCACATTGAGACTTTATTAGATTAGATGCAAATCTAAATCCGAGACTTAGATTTAGGCGTTGTTTTCTATAACATAATTCAAATAATTCTTTTTTATATTTTTGCAAATGAAAAAGAATTTTCATTATTTATAATGGCGTGTTTTACAATATCATTTACGGCGAGGTTTAAAACGTTTTATGCACGAAAGTTTAAAATAATAATTGTTTAAAAATAAATAAAGTGAAAAGATTTAATGCGTACAGGTATAACGTACAGGATGATCATAATTAAACACTAGGTATTCAGACCTTTCTGTAGAAAGAGCTATTGAGCTATGCATATTATCTTATGTACGCGGCTTCGATTTTCAGAAAGAAATTTTTTCAGCCACTAAAGCGAAATTGATGTTGCTGTTCCCTTAAAGTGCATATTACATACGCTTTTCTAACGAATTTTGGGTATAAAAGGAATTGCAAAAGCAAAAATGCTTCACAGTTCTTCGACCAATGAACAGTCATGATAGTTACTTTTCCTGATCGCACGTTACTTGTTAAACTGTTCTATCAACGGAACAGTAATGCTCAGCGTTTGAGATTTATTTTTTATATTTTTAAGCCTCCATTTTTCAAACTTTCATGTATCAATCATTGAAGAATAAACGTAAAGTAACAAAAGAATTTTTTATGGCTAATCAAGTACTGTATCTCAGATCTTACTGGTACAATTTCAGATACGATACGATTTTGTGAAGTAAGCATCTCTATAACCTTTAGAAATGCCTAATAATCAATGTTACATTAGGAATGTGTTTCTAATAAATATATAAAAATGTACAGCACTATATAGGCCCTAATTAAAGCATTTTAGCATATACTTACTTCAAAGCGTTACAAAAACAACGATTAAATGAAAAATCCGAAATTTCCTTTCAACAAGCACACTACAGAGAAACAATGGAAAATCGTAACCAAATTACTGTGACATCATCAATGGCCAATGTATTTCAAAATTGACCCAGAAGATGGAGAAATAACAATTACCGGTAATATATTTTAAACCGAAACTGGTGCGATTTGCGAGGAATTGCGTTTTCGGCTACTTTTCGGCTTAGATCATATAGTCTATATGTTTATTTGTGTTCTCTCGTGTTTCATAAAGTAAGCTCTAAATAAACTAACACTTTGATTATATTGATTAATAAAATCGTTTCATGATTTTGAGATCGCTCAGAATTTCTTATTTTAATATATACAAGAAATTATTTATTCAATTTTTAAAGTAATATATCAATTTTTTTCCCCATTTCAATCTATTCTGACATCAGCTTATTGATACTGTGTTACAATTAACATACAGAACCGTACTTAGGCGCAAGCATACGAGGCCTTCGAGTCTGGAACACTAGACTAGAACTCCGTAGATATGAAAGTTTCCAATAAAGTTGATTTTAATTTTTAAAAATTCACAAATTTTACTGAGTAAGATTACAATGATAAATATTAGTGTTCTATAAAAGTATTTGGAACACGGCTACAATTAGAAATCAGGATCTCCTTATCGCCTTAAAATAAGAAAATAAATCATACTGTATGAAGTCAGAAGACAAGGCCTTGTTAAATATTTCCATTCGTTTTAGTGTATGTATGTTTTCTGTTTCACTAATAAAAATTTACAAAATTAGCTCGTTATTTCTAATTTTAAAAAAATCCAACAATGAGTTGATTAACTTTTCCGGCAACATTTGGTGACGTCATCTGTTATAATATTTTATTTAAAAACTTTTGATATTTTTAACTATTATAAAATGGCAAAAGGCTTAATTTTAATTGTAGTGATGGGTTTTATAAACATTGTAAATGCTAATACGGAGTAAAATTGTAATTAAATCCGAGCCTACTGGAGATATACACGACCTCCTTTATCTCTCCACTCCACGACCTTAATCACCAAAATTTACTTTCAATTCCTCTAATAAACAAACTTCCCTGCAAAATTTAATAAATTTTCGATAAAAAGCATAGGAGTTAGGAGTTATTAAACTTCAAACAGGTTGAACAAAATCGTATTCCCACACAATATACACACAGAAGAAACTCCCGATTTTTTTTTCTTCTTCTTTGCGTTTCTCGACGTTTCAAAGCCTCCTGAGTCCAAAAATGTAAAAATCTGGGTGTGGGTTATTTTTTTGACCGATCACCATACTTTTCCTCTGTTATATAGCCTATATCAGCCGGAAGAATATTAATATTGATATTCGAGAAACGAGAAACGAATTATTGTTTTCGTTACGGGTGCTTGAAAGGAAAAGATTAAAAATGAACTGTTCTCTTAACGCATTAGTTCTAAAAAAACGATACGAAGAGAAGTCGAATAATGCCAGACGGTATAAAAAAATTTAACGTCATTCCCAAAACAACTTCCAAACTTACATTTAACAGTTATTCTTTCTGATTTATACATTATATGCATTATTAATTAATTAATTTATGTTGTTTTTTTCTCTGGGTTCTTTAAAGGGGACACGCGAGAAATTAGCGCCTCAATCCCCGAGACTTGTAAATACGATTCTGATAATATATTTTTTAAATTATAAAAATAATTTAACTAAAAGTTTTTTAAAAAAAACAGATTATTTTTGTATATATTTCACAAAAAACAGATAATATTCTTTTGCTATTAAATTGGTTTACTGATAGTTATAGGCCTAATTACTAGTTAAATTAAAGTAGCTTTATAAACATCGAAAAATATTTTTATATTCAATTGCTTCTACTTTTTAACTGTTATTTGCTATTGTATCAATAAAATCACTAGAAACAACAATACCAATAAGTACTTAATAATAACTTTTTAGACTTTTTGAATTTTATTTATCAATTTTTATTTAAAACGACCATTTTTTTAAAAAAAAATATTTATTTCTGTAGGCTACAGAAGTCATGAAAGAAGTCTCAAGATTCCGACTGTACAATCTATCGTATGAGAAAAACTTGCGAGTAAGAAGTTTTTATTTATTAATAATGTGGTTGGTATTTATTTTCAGAAATCAAATATAAATTTATTGTTATTTTATTTTGTTTGTTTTTATAAAATACAATAATACAAAAATTATTCAGGTGAACCATTAAACAATTTTGCAAATGGCTCCTACAAAATTTTATTGACTTACTAGCGCTTCGACTCTATTCTTAGTTCAAGTTCAGACAGAAAACAAATTGTCCCTAGTAACATTTTATAAATAAATCATTGCTTTAATATTTTCAAAGATGGAAGTCTATACAGTACATACAATATTCTATATAACATTTATTATGTGGTTTAATGTTAATGAGTTATTAAATAAAAGTAAATGGTCAAAAATTATAAAAGTACGTTCAAATATTTAATTAAAAATAAGTATTACTAACATCAAATTATGGAAGGTTCTATAAATTAATAATATATAAAAACACCTTATATTAACTTCTAAATTAAAAAAAATACTTAAGTGACAATTGCAATGATTCTGAAAATTAATATCACTTCTGTTAACTATTTTGTACAGTTCTTATCTTATTTTCTATCTATTTTAAACGTGTAGTATTGTTTTTTAGTTATTAAATTTCATGAAACGAATGGGAGGAACACCTATTGGATTCGAAATTTTTGATGTAATTGTCACCAGAATTTGCGCATTTAAGGTAATTCAACTCAAAATAACTTCTAATACATCCAGTATTTATTATCTATGTAAAAAGTATAGCGAAATGTAATGATATGACAATATAGATAGGGTCTTAAGAGATTTTTATTACTTTAGTTTTGACTTTTATATTAACATATATTTTAAGTATATATAAATTATATAATTTTAAGAAGATAAAGCGTTATTTGATATTTTGAAAGCAAATGTTTCCTACCGGTAGTGAATCGAAAGGTGTGTCGTCAATGCTTATTAAAAGTAATTTTATAATATAAAAAGTATTTGACATAAACTTTATTAAAACATATCTGGAATTTCTCTCGAGTCATAAACTAAGTTAATACATTTTTCTTCTAATTTATTTTATTTTTATAATGTAATATAAACTCTCATAATATATATGTATTATTATAGCTGATGGAGTCGATCTTTTCTTTCTTCTCTACCCTTGGAGAACTTTATGGATTGGCTTACAAAAACAAACGACTATGCAAAACTGAAAAAGGATTAAATTCTACTTTGTAGCTTTACATAATGCCACTAATACAAATGTAGTTCACACTAGGTTTATTTTTAACTCTATTACAATCACTAATATCTCACAAATATTATCGAATTTCATTGCTTATAATCTCAAGTAATTACTAAGCTAATTTATCTTTTATGGCATAAAAGATAGCATAAAATTTATGCTATTCTTTTTTTTTTTTTTTTTAAAAAGCTTTCAATAATTAAAAGCTTCTGTTTCAGCAAATAATTTTTAACACATTTGAATTAAGTAGCTTCTTCAGAAACACAGAAACTTTCAGTTGTTGTAAATTTTGATAACAAAAAATTGCTAGAAGTTTTAATGTATTATAACAAAATTAATTCAAAATTATGAAGTGCTTTGATTATTTTTCCCCAGTTTAAACTATAATGTAATAAGTTATATATTTTGTCTACTAGGACTTAGCCTATTAATAGGACGTATTACACTGGTGTTTTGGCTTTAGCAGTCGAGGAAAAAATCTTTATCCAGGGAAACAAACAATCTTTACTCATCACATTGTATTATACCTGTACACACTTTACACACTTTCTTTGTATTTCGGACCTTCAGGTCCCTCCTCAGCAGGTTTACAAAAATATGGTGCTAAAATAAATTTATAAAAATTCAAGTAATATATAACAAAATTTTCCCGACAATAATATATGACTTACAATTTCCTTATTGTTAATTACTTCTATATGTAAGTAAATACACAGAAGAATTCCGATCACTAAAACCTGTATAAGGTTAAAAAATATTTATTGAATATAATATTCTAAAAAATTCACATCGATTTTAGAATTAGAAAATATATAACAAATAGAAAACAAGGACATAGAAACATATAAATTAATTGTTTAAATTGATTATGATGTAATAAGATTCGAATCTTAAATTTACACATAAAAAATACAAAGTAATTTGATTTTAAAATAAAAATTTGATAATGTGTTTAACAATCAATTAAACTACAAATACAGAAATATTGATTTAACAAAAGATGTATTTTATTACATATTAAAACGCCTAAATAAATTACATTTTTCTTCTCGTAAATATTTATATAGGAAAAAAACTTAGCATTATCTTTTATTAAGAGTAAGAATACGTATTAAAAACCAGCATGAAACATTTATGGTAACTACAAGTTTCTGTTAAGTCAGATGATCACACAAGTTAAGAATTTTACATGTTAATACGTTAATACATAACGTCTCTTTGTAACGCACATGGGGAGCATTGCTGTCTCCTAGTTATTTTTCCAATCGGCAAAAGATAAAGTCATTCGGCGTTTTAGAGTAAAAACCTTCTGTAATTTCACAATAAGTTGAAATTAAGTCAGCACGGAAGTATCGTAAAATAGAGTAAAGTCATTCACGCCAACTGCTCCGAGCAGATTATCGACTTGTCCTGGAAAATTTCATCTGAACACCTACTTATGAAAATGTGTTCTTTGTTTGAGTAATCCTTAATAAATTTCAATATTCTTAGGTTTCACATATATACGAAGAAAAAAATTCACTATGTAAAAATAATTTATTCTAGTAAAGCACAGATAGATAACAAGAAAAGAGATAAACGTGAAGAAAAGCAAAGAACCTCGTATATTTTATTGAAGAAAAAAAAACATCATTCAAATTCTGGATTAATTGTGTAGGCAGGATACAGAAGAAGGCTGTCAGAATTCTTTCGGTAATTCGTGTTAAATTTAGTGTAAAAAAGGATGACGGAAACCATCGATGGAACTGCAAAATGATGTCACTTTTGCCATCGAACTTGACGAAATATGAAGTTGAACCTTTTAAACTTTTGTCGTCGCGTAAAGCGGAACGATAAATATTAGATCAATAGAAAAGCCGTCAAATAGATGTGTATTGCATGTGACTACGCGTCACAAATCTACGCATTTTTATTGGTTGCAGTTCGACAGAAAAGCGGAACAAAAATCAGGATAGTCAAGTGCTTTTTAACTCTGCTTTCAGCCTTGTTTCTGTCCAACTGAATGTTAAAAAAACTGAAATTCTCGTCAGTTTTACGATTCAGTTGGGAATTCAGGTAAAGTGGAGTCCAGGCTTTATGTATCTGGAAACAATGGAATTGGGAATATGTGATTGTTGTTGTAATCCGGTAGCAAATGTTATCGTAAGTCTGTGTCACGTGGTGGTTGTCATCAGGAGCAGAGTTTCTTTTTTTTTTTTATTCGTTGTTTTCATTTTGTTTAGTTTAATTTATAATATACTGTTGGCCAACAAAAAAGCATCAGAATCCAATATGGCAATGAAGGGTAATCACGCTCACATAAATTAAGTTTAACAACCAGTGCCTTATGTGATAGGTAATATTTCATTAGTTTCTTACATTTCAAACAATACTAAATGGAGAAAGTTGAATACACAATAAAACATTCACAAATTCCAACAGCTACTCCAGAAAATCACAAGTTACAAGCGTTAGAGAGAAAAAATCTAAGAAGACCCAACAAAAACGCATAAATTATCACACAAAAACTGCAGAGGTGTAAAAACACCAAATAGTTATAAATGTGACTATGGTAGTATATAAATCTTTAAATAAAATTAAATGTGCCAAAGCATACCATTCAGCGGTAAAATAGCCAACGTGGTCGGGCATTCCCGCTTGATGGATAGCATTGGAAATTGATTATTAAAAATTTTAAAAATAACATGTACTGTGTATGTAAAGTAAATACAACCAAATTGTAAAGAACGTTTCAACCTCACATTTTACTAATAAAGTTTTTATGTTCATATAAATTTGAGTGTATTATTTTAGTTTTCTTTTAGGTGGACCACATTACCCCACTTTCCCCTAAAAAGTTTTTCACGCTAGCAAGCATACGATTTAGAAGATATATATATATATATAAAAGAATGGTGATTTTAATAAAGAAAACTAAAAAAAAAAAATATGTATTTTGTCTATTATTGATCTCTTATTTTGTCACTCACGCTCTGTCGCCCAGTTGACGATGTCTCTCCGAGACCGTCTACCAAGACACTCTACTAGTCAACATAGCTATGGTGCAGGCCTCAATCATAGATGCACACAAGCCATCATGGCACGACAACCCAAATCAATTGAGAGAAACCTCAGGCATTTATCGAAACTGACTAAATATCATGTTTAATAAATTGTTCATAAATTACATGCTCGATAAAATCTTATAACTTTCTGCACTGTCTAATCAGTCATTATTGAATTTCTGTGTATACAAGATGTTTAAAGATGAGTAGGTTAAACTAGGTTTTCTTCATTCTCTGGATAAATGACTGGTCTAATATATATTTTTGTTTATATTCCTGTAAAAATGATGAGAAATGAGTAAATGCTCTTATTAATTTATTAACTAATTACAGATTTAGAGCCAAATTCGATACAATAATTGGAGTACAGTAGTGCAAAATTGATTTAGCAATGTTTCTTTTCCAACTGATATTACTGAACTTTAATAGAAAGTTAATTTTAGTGCGACTAGAAGTTGTCTGTGATCAATTTCTGTTTTGGCTCGTTTAGATACTTTATATTGCACTGATAAGGATGTTTTAACAAGGATCCAAACTTCTATACATGCTCCTTAGAAATTCAGTATTAGCTTTCGCTCTTTTATATGTTGTTGGTTGAACTGAACTCGATATAAGATTTTAGAAATTAGACATGTAATTACAGTATTTTATACTATAAAATTAGTTCATATTATATACTGTAACTAATAAACAATAACTAAACTGATTATTTATCAGTTGAAAATTATTCTCATTTATATTATAAAAAAATAATTAAAATTTAAATATCAAAAAAGTCGTATAAAACTTTAATAAAAGTTATAAAATACTATTTTCTTAAAACACTATAATTATTTGCTATAAATCTGGTTCATCAAAATTCATTTTAAGTCAAAAATATCGTGTATTTATTCATTGTCGTAATATTACTGTTTACCGAGTACGATACAACCTTGGTCTAAAATGGCCACATTTTTCTTCTCGTTCAATCATGTTGTATAGAAAGTACCACCATCCTTTTGGCAAGCTAAAGATTATGGTACTTCTTATATAAACCGCTGAAAGAGAAAATCAATTTTTTCAAAAATCTACATTGCTGCTATGTCCCTACAGCATTATTTACATATTCGTTGTAAAGAAATAAGAATATTTACTTTACTTGCTCACAGGTAGAAGCACTTAATAATAAATTCTCAATAATTTTTAAATCGGTACATAACTTTAAGTCTAGATTTTTCAATATAGATGTAACAATATAAGAGTAACAAATACAGTATTTAAAATTTTAATAAAGTAAGAAAGTTATATAGGATACTTTAATAATTTCTATAATGATGATAATCAAATATATATTTGCTAAAACCATGCAAATATCACAGAGTTTTAAGTAATGTAAATTTGTAATATCTTCACAAATCTGAAACAAATATATATTAAAATTAATCAATAAAAATAATTTTATTGCTTAATCTGTTATTAAATTTTGAACTCATTTGTAGATAAATCATCAGTTAAAAATCACAAAATTTTTTATAATTATTCTAATTTTAATCTAATGAAAATTATTATTTATTAAATCTTGCATAATTAAGATTGTAAAATTATAGAATACAGTAGAACCTCGATTATCCGCCCTAATTGGGGACTGGGGTTGGTCGGATAATTGAAAAGTCGGATAACCGAAAAGTATGAAAAAATCCATTATTAGTGTAGTATATTATTATATCCCATGTAATTAGTATATTAGTATATCGCTATTAACCTATTTTGCGTTGAATTTTCATCGATGTTAAGCCTAACAAAAATTTTTTAAAATAATAATCGTCGCTATTGTATCGTTAAAAATTAGAAAATTAAGCTTCGTTTAAATACTGGCTCCCTTTCATGGTCGAATGAGTGTTGCCAGCTAAAACACGTAAAAATAATATTAAAGTAGCCAAGACATAGCCAAATATTGTAGCGCCACATCACTAGCGGACATTTGAAATTTGCCGACTAGGACGGTCGGTTAACCGAGGGGTCGGTTGATCGGGGGGCGGATAATCGAGGTTCTACTGTATATAATTAAATAAAGATAAATTTTAAAGAATATTTATTCTTATAAAAAAAATAGAATTTATATTAGTATTTCATTACTTGAAAATCACTTTATATAAAATGATAAGATTTTTAATACAGTAATAAATATTTATTCTATATTATATATAATTTTTAAAAGCAATGTTTTTAAAATTTTATTTTATTTTTAATTAAGATTTCCTATAATGTTAACGAAATTCTGTATAATTAAATGGCTGGACGAATTAGATTAAAATTAGGAAGTTTGATAAGAATTTCCGTTAAATCTTGCAAAATAGAAAATTTTTCAATATATAAAAAATTGTCTATAACAATAATTTGTATCATCAGCAAAATTACATACAAAAGATGATGTCTTTTTTCGTATTTATTTTAATTGCTTTTATTATGTCTGCTAATCTAGGTGAGTGCTTAATTTATTTAGTATTAGTGAGTTATATTTAAATATTAGAAAATTAAATTTGTCAATAACAATATTGAAAGTTTATTATAAAAGAATTTAATTATAAAAAAAGAACTTGAAACTATATAATTGATATACCTTTTAATTATGTATAAATATCACGAGGAAAGTAATATTCAATTTTAAATGAATATTTATGTTTTAACCATATCAAATAAAGTATTAGTGATTTTTTATTCTCTATTTTACTTAAAATTATTAAGTTCTTGTTAAGAGTAATTTGTTCATTTAATTTTAAATAAAATGCTAAATAATAATATTTTATGGTTATAGTTGTCAGCGATAATTCCTCCGGGGTTGTACGCATTCGTTGTAATACTGAATACTGTACTAAACAGTGCGGAAAATATGAAGGAAGATGTATTTTTTACAGACATTGTATTTGCCTTTATGGCTTTGATTATTCGTAAAATGCCTTAACCATTCCTTACATTACTTAAATCTATTTTATCAATAATCAATATATATTAATTGTAATGTAATAAATTACTTGTAATGTGTTTATGAATATTACTATAAATATCTGTGCTAAATTTTTATTTTAATAAATTTGTTGCAAATTAAAATGATATTTTGCATTCTTAATTATATTTATATTCATAAATTATAGAATTAAATGTTTCTTAAGAAAGTATTTAAAATGAATTTAAAATAATTTTTTAGTAAAAGAATTCTTAAAATTTATAAAAAATTTTTTATTTTTGTAAAAATGTTTGAAAAATACAAATTTGCAAAACTCTAATTGAAAATTTAAATTAATTCAAACATTTCAAATTGAATCTGCAAACAACTGAAATAATGAAGAAATTGAATCATACTTTGAACAAGCATTTTGAAAGTAAAAAATACTTATAATAATTTTCAAACAGCAATTTGGTTCGCTATAAAAGGCTTGGTTCACACTGGTTCTCTTACGCCGTATTCCATCCAGTGTCTGTGACCAATCTATGGTTTATATATAGCCACGATTTTACAAAAGGTATAGCGATCCAATCTTTTATTTCTTTTCCTAGTAAATGAATGTCACAAATTCAGATATTTGTTTAATAATTCTTATTTTTGTACAGTACTGTACATATCGAAGCTTCTAATATATCATCATCCTCGATATTTACAGCACAATTACACTCCTCAAAAGTGAAATAGCAACACCACGAAGGAATGTGCGCAACCAAATGCAAATTGCAGGACAAGTAGACGTATGTGGTACTCAGTTTTAGGGTATAAAGTCCTGCAGCCGACTCGAACCGTAAATGCTATCAGCGAAGCCGAACTTTTGCAAAAGCATAGAAAATACCTCGGAGACAACAGTAAACTGAATACCACCAGTTAATGACTGGGAAACGAGACCAAATCCTTGAACTGTACGACCTCGGTTTGTCGATGCATGAAGATGCCACGCGTGTTGGGCAAGACCTGAATATGTGACACGATAGACCCAGGAACAGCTACTAATACGCCAAAGAAGAAGTGGATTGCATCGGCTCAAGACAGAGCGCACAGATCGACAAATTCGCCGATCTGTGCACTCTGTCATGTGATATCCGAAGCCTCCTGTTACCGTCAATGGATGCTTCTATGTCCACCCAAACCATTCGCTGTAGGTTGCATGAAGTCGTACTGCATGTAAGACAACTAGCAATCGGCATGCTATTAACCGTTCGACACGACCATGGTCTGCACTCCTGGCGTGGTGTCGTCGTCATCACGACTGGACTACTGAATGACATGAGGTATTGTTTACGGATGAATCCCTCTTCTGTCTGTAGAGGATGACAGCCGTGGACGAGTGTGGCTACGTGCTAGTAATTTTCACAGAGCTTCACACCGGCCCCAAACCATGCATCTTGATTTGTGACCCTGGTGCACATTTCCAATATTCTGACATCGGAACGTCGGACCAGTACGTCACACGAATTGTGGGGCCTGTAGTTCGGACACTATGTAGGCCGCACTCGACACGGTGTTTTAGCAAGATAATGCCCGACCGCACATCGCATGGCGAACTCTCATCAGTCTGAGCGGAATTCGCATCCTTTCGTGACAAGCAGTCTCGCTGGATTTTTCTTCTTTCGAACAATAGTGGGACCTCTTCCGATGCGAGGTGCACCGAGGACCACCGCCACTTAGTGTAAATGGCACGCGCAACGCAACGCAGTTGACATAGCTTGGCAAGGGTTACCTCAGGCAATCACTAATCGCCTGATTGATAGTTTGCCTCGCCGTATAGGCATACTATTAATCAGGCGACGTGTTTAGCTCAAAATACAAATAAATATGCTGAATATGTTCAGAATACTACTGGATAATATTGATAAATTACGGAAATCTGAAGAATATATAACAGAAATTTGGGCAAATATTTTTGTAATATTTATGAATGGAATTAATGATTTTCCTGTTATATATATGTATTAGTCTTCCCATCCAGCACTTGAAAATATAATGATTATAAGAATCATGCTCAGAGATTATTTTTAGAAAATTTTACAATGTTTGCATCTCTCAAACAGACTAGAAGATAATCCAAACGATTCTGGGTTCTATTTATTAAAGTAGAACGTTTCATAAGCATGTTCAAGTTAAATTGTAACAGATGTTTTACTCAGTAGCGTAGCGTGGGTGTCAGCCGCTCGGGGCAAAGGAAAATTTTGCCTCCTTTATTTAGGTATCTCGATTTAAAACACTAAAATTCAGTTTCGTCACAGAATAAGTAATGAAAAATTCCGTGCTAGTGTTGCCACCTTTTAAAAATCGCCGACCCTGACGGCAGGTGAGGTTTGTTAGGACAGAAGTTCCTGACGCATGCGTATATCATTTTGCAATAAAGAATAATTTGCAGTGCATGCTGGTTCTAAATCTGTTACAGTTAGCTACTAGGGAGACTTGGGTAGCAGTAACGTAAGTAATCTAGATGACTTAGCCCTATTGGATATTGGAGGTGTATACGCGAATGAACGAATGTACGAATGAATTGTATGAAAAAAAAAAAAATAAAGGTCGACAGGTTGCGCACGATTTCCCCGGATGGCGAGTCGGATGGTAACACTATTCCCACTATTCCGTGCTCATTTCAATCGGTCCGAGTCGTAGGTGGACGAAAATATGAAATAAAATGATTCAAATTCTTACAAGATATTATTATTATTTATTGTGAAATTTTGCCGACCTCTAAAACGTAATTTTGCCGCCCCCTAAAAAGTGCCGCCCGGTTCGGGCCGCCCCTGTCGACCCCCCTACGCTACGCTACTGGTCTTACTCTATATCGCGACTTTTCTATTGATGAAGCTGTAATAAAATATAAAGGTCGCTTAGAAATCGTGCAATATATCCTCCTGAAATCTGTGGAGGATGTGTAATTCGAATAACTATTATGACAGATTTATTACAGAAAACAACGATAAAATAATTCAAAGTAGTAAAGAACTTTGTTATGATGTAATAATGTACTGTATTTAATAAAAGTTTTACAAGGACAATACTATTATCTCTATTTCTGCAGATTTGTTTAAAGCGTGTCACTTTTGTTATATCTGTTAATTAAAAAGTTTTATGCACATGAAACTTTGACAAATAATAGTAAATACATTATCTTAAGTTGTAAAATATTTAAAATTAACAGAAACGACATATTTTTCAGAAATTCATAGAGTATTCGAATTTATTATGCTTAACATGGCATAATTAAAAAAAAAACAAATTACCTTCGCTTCTACAAATGAAAAAAACGATTGCAAATTAACAACAAGTATCAGACGAAGGAAACGTGATAAATACAGTAAAGTGTCCTACTATATTTGCAAATTATAATAAAAATGTTTAGTCGATTAACATCAAAAATATTATTTGATGTCCAGAAAATCTGGCAAATGGTATCATATATTTCCGTTCTTTTTAGATACAGTAATGCATAAGTTTTATATGCGCTTATAATTATGCCAAGGAGCAAACCACAGGAACCATTGAATATGTAAGTTTTATCTTGCTCCATAAAGCATCGATATTGTAGCCGTTAGAGTGACGAAATGATCTATAGCTTGGTAAAATTGCAACTTGTATAAGACGAATCGAAAGTGTTTTTTGTTTGAGTATCGGGTTGTTTATCCAATTTTCATGGTAAAACTCGTTTACGATGAATTGTTATAAAATGCTGCTCAGGTGTGATATTCAATTGATGAACAGCATCTAATGTTTCAAGAAAGAAACTTTCAATAGTTTATGAAATGCATGGATCTTCCATTGGTGGTAACACAGTTTGCATCAGCAGCATCTACACGTGGTACAATTAGTTTTCCGGGTTCCACAATCCCAGTGAAGCTTTTGTGTCTTGTATACAATCATTTCGTGATGTTCAGAGAAACATTAAATTAAAAAATAACATCTGTTTTATACCATGATCACAAACATTAATAGATTTAGAAAATACAAAAGAGTAAATATCGTGACTTTGTTCTATGTTGTATTTATTATTCGCAATATAAATAAAAAACTAATAATCAAATAATCAATATAAATGAGTCTTGTTGGCATTAAAACAGCAAAATATCAATTAGGTCTACGAATAAATGATATACTTGTTTACTACTATTTTCTTCAACATATAAAAAATTATTTCTTTTAAGTTCTTATAGTTTGTAGAATGACGTATAGTTTTTTTCTTCTATTAAATGGTAAATAGTGCATAAATAATTAAGTCTATCATTACTATACGTGTTTTACGATTTAGCGTAAATGTGTTTTGTAATACACAAACTAATTTGTTTTAATAAAAAAAACTCATACGCAAATTAATTATTGATTCATTTCATATAAGTTTTGTAAAGTCAGCAGATATTATATTATATTATGTTATATCTGCTATAATATTATATTAAGTATTATATAATATTAATATCCAAAACCTTCAATTTTCTAAATAAAAGCTCAACAACAAAAATAAGAAATGATAGAAAATATCCTATAAACAGAAGTGCAAACGGACTGGATACATCACTCAAAGTAAGAGAACTTGCTTCAGAATTTTCTCTATTAAAACTCGATTGTTTTTTATGCTCATCTTTAGTAATAATTCCTGCATCAAATAATCTAGTTACTCTGTAAATAAAAAAACAAACAAAAAAAAAGGAAAAATAAGTTTCAAAAAAGAATAAAAAATTTATACACATAATGTACTCGTATAACTTACATCTTACTAAACTTATTTCTATACGAAAAATCTTTCTTGAATGCATAGGCTATATCAAATTTAGTGATGTAATCTACAGAGACGACAAATTTATTAGAACCATACATTCCAGCGAACTTTTCGAATAAGTTTGTGCTGCCGATCAAAGCAAAACGACTGGTGATGACTTTATTCCATGCTTCCGTTTCACCAAAGAAATGCTTATTTTTTATGATATGATTACCCAAAATTTTCATGCTTGATAGAGGTGATTCCTAGAAAATAAACTGCTTTCATAAAATAGATTAAAGTTGCCCAATATCTGTAAATAAGATAATTTTATTTTGGAATTTTTATATTTATAGTTTATTGTATTTTACGTTGCATGTATAAAATTTATGTATTTATTTCATAAGTTTTATACAGACAAAGATTATAGAAGTAATACAGAAATTTCACAACATATAATGTGGAGTCGAGATCGCCTCCGGACAGATAAAAATCTCGAAGAATATTAAAGGAGGTGTAGAAGAATTTTGTTTTCAGAAAATATTATATTACAGAACGGTTTAAAACGACGTTAAAAAAGTAAATTCTTAAAGGTACTGTACATTAAAATTATTTTGAAAAATATAAAATAAAATGTATTATATAAAATGGACTTTTTAAAACTTTGTCCGTCCGGTAAGAAATAACCATTCGTAAAAATAAATAGATAATATGTCTTTATATATACCTTTAAAAATTTATGTATAAGACTTTTATTCATGGTTCCACATGAATATTCTCCTTTCTGGACGGCTTTCGCTAGTTCATCGACGGTGGTTGGTAATGTTTCGATCACGGTGGAAGTCATAAATGATTTCAACGTTCCCGTATAACAGGATACTAAAATTATAATTGACGATAACCAAATTCCAATTAAAAATCTAGATCGAATTCTATTAACATTACGTATATTTCCTCCTGAAAATTAACAACAATTCAATTATCAAATAATGTAAAACGTGCCATTGATATATTTACCTTGATAAACGAAAATTCCGAAGAGAAACCAGTAAACATTACTAGGTGACATTTGTGGCTGTAAATCTGCATCTTCTAAATTTATTATTTTATTTAATACTAATCCAAAAACCAAAAAACTCCCAAATATCAGTAACCAAATCTGAAATGTAACTCAATTTTACAAACCTATATTTATTAATTTTATTTTTCAAACGCGAATTACTATTTGTGTATACAATAACAATAAAAACAATATATATAAAAATTGATTTTTTTTAAATTATAAGCGATTATTTTACATACTTGAATTTGGAAAGGTCGAACAATTGAACTCCAGTTAGATTTCTCTTCGGGTACTTTAGTTATAAATTTTACATAAACAAATGAAATTTGCGATGAATAGTCGATACTACCGATATATTCAAAAGTTACGTATAATGGATTAATAGAAACGTCAGCTTCCTATGAGAATTTTATTTCATCAGAAAATTGATAAATATTATTTACAAACATTAACTACAAACAATGCATTTGTGTATTTAATTACCAGTCATTTAAAATATAAAGTAAGGCACTACCTTTCTTTGCAATTGTCCAACGATTCCTGTTAACGATCCATTTTCGGATTTCGTTCCAAAAACTGCTGCCAAAGGGACAACTAATCGATACCTACACAAAATTTTGTAAATTATTAAAAATGTCTATAATATCGTTAATGTTAGTAGATGCTAATGAGATCGAGTATATAAGGTAGCTTCAAAAAGTTTCCGGGACTGGCTTATTACTCAAAAGTATGTGTACGGTTGACAAATCAAACAATGTGTTTTTCAAAGTATTGTACTTCGGCAACCATACACAATTGCCAATGTTGGTATAGCTATTGAAAACATTCTTGGAAGCCGTCTCGCGACATCACAGATGTTAAACTCTGTATAACCTCATCCGCATTCTTCAAGTGGCGTCCCTTGATGGCATCTTTCAAGAAGGTAGGGGAACCCGAGGAAGAGTACTGAGTACATGAGGAAGATGTTGAAATCGCATGAAGTCCGTCGTAAGCATTCATGGCACAGTGTGTTGGCAAATATGGTGCATGTTCAATTGATCATGCAGGATGGAATGACAACTTCTATCCGAAATTCGTGCTGTCTTGAAGATCTGCTCAATTGACTGCTGTCTGTCTAACCTCACACAAAAGGTCAGTGTGCGCATTCACGGCGTAGGTGGTGTGATCTACATGCGCTCTCACCTTGAATCGAGATACAGTTGGATTTTTGGATTATCTAGTGAAGTGTTATACATCGTTCGAATCAGGAATCAACAGACTATTCGTGAGTCCCATTTTATTGAANTATATTCAATAAAATGTAGTTGTATTTATATTTGGTACAGGTTTTTTAATGTAGAAATTTGTCTACCTTATGGTTCACCTCACAATCTAGCGTACAATCGAATCTTTCACCTCAGATGTTGATGTCGACAGATGAGCACTTCGCAAATCAAAAGCGGCACTTTCTCGTCTCTCAAGAAAGCGTTTTTGTCAGTCATAAACTTCAAAATGCTTCGTGGAAGATTCAACGTAAACGTCCTGAAGGATCTTGAAGGTTCCTGAAGCATCTTGAAGGTCTCAGAGGGTTTTTTCTTTAATAACATTTGATATCTGCATGTTCATCCACAGATATTTTCCTCAGACTCTGTTTCACGACGTCTTAGTAACACGACCTTCAGTGAATGATAACTGTTGTCGTCTGTGCAGCGAGCACAGATTTGTTTAAACATATTTCTATATTTCTGACATGTTTAGCTAAGACATGCATTACATATTCCTTTTTCATTACCTTTAAATGACTAACCCAGCATAATTCCGGGAATTTTTGAATCTATCTTGTATTACCTACAGATGTTGCACTAAATAGGAAAACGCTAAGCAATTCTATATGGAAATCACTAAAATAAACTATTTTGACGGCTAGATAGCCGAGTCGTTAAAATGGCAGAATACCGTTATCGAAACCCAGAATCGAATTCGAACAGGGTGAAAAACCTCAGGATTTTTGGGAAAGTGGTTCGTCGGGCCCCGTCCCGCCCATCATGGGAATGGCCAATCCCATAAATGAGCTTGCTAAAAAGCCTCTTAATGTCCACAGACGGAAATAATTTAAAAATAATAATAAATTATAGGCAGTCATTCATANGGAAGAGTACTGAGTACATGAGGAAGATGTTGAAATCGCATGAAGTCCGTCGTAAGCATTCATGGCACAGTGTGTTGGCAAATATGGTGCATGTTCAATTGATCATGCAGGATGGAATGACAACTTCTATCCGAAATTCGTGCTGTCTTGAAGATCTGCTCAATTGACTGCTGTCTGTCTAACCTCACACAAAAGGTCAGTGTGCGCATTCACGGCGTAGGTGGTGTGATCTACATGCGCTCTCACCTTGGATCGAGATACAGTTGGATTTTTGGATTATCTAGTGAAGTGTTATACATCGTTCGAATCAGGAATCAACAGACTATCCGTGAGTCCCATTTTATTGAAATCGTTTCACTCCATCAGAAGTTATTCTCGTCTGAATCTGCCGAACTCTGATCGCCCACAGCAGATCGCCTATTTGGGTTTTTCCCGAACACTTGACGGTTTTATATCTTCTGTCACGTCCGTAATGTATTCTACAAAGTTGATTTATATATATTAATTATTAGTCGTGATATCGCGATTCGAAAACAAAGTACCGTTAACAAAGGGCAAGTACTTCTCCACGTGGTTTGCCTAGCCATTAGGCGTGGATTAGCCGTTCGGCGGGCGGCTCAACTCGGTCGTTTCAATTATTGTTTCGGCCTTACTGGTACGGTACTTGTTATATTTCCGTGTATTATCGGTACTGTCTCCAGGGCGTTCACTGTTTGTGTACAGTTCACGTATCTCTTCAATTTAACCAGTCGGCGCGAACCGCGCCTTTCAGCGTTATCGTGTATTGGCTCCCTTAAGGGGGACTTGGTTTTTCCCATTGTTCACTTTTCTGTGGAAGACTCTTATTAGTCACTTCACTCCAAGTACTGGTAAAAGACTGCTTAGTATAAAGCATTTCTCCCCTCAACCATTCAGCTAGCCTTTCAGCTAGGTTACGTGCATCACACTTGTTCCGTTAGATTGTTCAAGCCTCACTTCTGCCTCATTGAAGTAACTACTCAGCATCCGGACATCATGACTGTCGAGGAAACTAATAATTCACTCAACAATAGCTTCATAGAGGAAGATTTAATATCTGCAATTAATAAGAACCTGGATATAATCCTAACAAGTATCCCTACAAACTCCAACGTCTCTGTCAAAACGAAAGGGCGTGCTCAGGCAAGGGAGGCTGCTGTTAAAATGCACGCTGCAGCCAACCAAATTTTTGGGGTTGTGCTGGCCCTAAGAGAAAGAGTAAAGGTTCTGGAAGTCACTGGCACTCAACCAACCAGGGGAACCTACTCAGAAATAGTTAAAAGGAACCTCAAGCCCATGAGTCAAACAACCAAGCTGATATACGAAAAATCGGCCAAACTGGATGGTGTGTACAACCCAAAGAACGAGAAACATGATATTATCATATCACCAATTAAGAAACTGGATCACCCAGCTCCAACCCCGGAGGAGACTATGGGACTTATACAGACCCATGTGGATCCAAAGAGGCTTGGGATTAAAATTAAGGCTGTCAGACCCCCTTCCCAGCGGGGACATCAAAATACAAGTTCACGAGGAATCCGACCTCTTAACATTAAAAAAGGCCATGCAAACTCATGAAGCATTAACAGAGAAAATAAGAGTAATAGAAAAAAATCAAAAACCTCCAAAGGTTATTCTGTATAATGTCCCTGATAACATAGGACAAGAAGACCTAGTATGCAACATCTACCATCAAAACAACCATTTACAAGAGCTACTTACTAAAGAAGAGTTCAGTAACAGCACCAAAATAAGTCACAGCTTCTATCCCAGAGGAATCAGTCACTCAAAACATATCATACTTAGCGTCTCGCCGAGTATCAGGAACGCCCTTATGAAACAACAAAGAGTCTTCATAGACTGGAGCTCAATCCGGCTAGACGATTATATTGCAACAATCCGTTGTTATAACTGTACAGGGTTTGGACACACCTCATATAGGTGTACTGAAAAACAAAAATGTTCCCACTGCACAAAGAGACACAAATTTAAAGACTGTCCGAATCTCCAATGGGAACCCACATGTTACAACTGTAAACAATTCAACAAAACTGTGCCGAAGAACAAGGCGGTCCGTACCGATCACAACGCACTTGACAAAGGTTGTATCATGCTCAAAAGGTACAAAGCTAGTCAGATACAGACAACAAGATATGAATAATGGCTCCCAACATGAAAAACATCATGGACAACTCTCATACCACCCCGGACACCATTCCAAGATACCTTTCAAAGAAACCTCTCAATATTCTGCAAATCAACCTACAGAGAAGTAAGGCGGCCACTTCAAATGCAGTCCAGACAGCCATCGAAAAGAAAGCTGATATAATAGCTTCCAGGAACCTTATTTGTTTGACGGGAAAGTTGCCATGCTTGGTAAAGGGAGAACCTACACTAGGCGCATTGACAACAAACCGATTAAAACAGGGTTCCACATTGCCAATGATAATCTGAATGTCCAGCTGATCACACAACACTGCAGCAGTTATATCACCACCATCAGGGTCCAACATGGCCCACATCACCTGTATATCCTTAATGTTTACGCTTCACCAGCTGAGGATATTCACTTCCCCCTCCAAGAGCTTAAGGAGTACGTAAAGGGGCTCTCAACATCCCCTATATTGGTCTGCGGGGACTTCAACTCTAAGTCCCCCATCTGGCACAGCCCAGTCGAAGACCCAAGAGGCTATGCCGTGAGTGAGTTCATGTCAGAACATAACCTTCAGTCCCTAAACACCAGCCACCTGCCTACCTTTTCAAGTAACAATGGAAAGAGCTGGATTGATTTGTGTCTGGGTAATACCAAACTTCAAGAACTCAACATCAGCTGCCAGACTCAAGAGTGCATATCTGCCAGCGACCACGCTTACATCATTACCAAGATCTCTAGTATAAATTGCCCAGACAACCTCATAATACAAAACATCACGAATTGGGACCTCTTTCAAGAATACATCAAAGCACACTGGGACCCCACGGGTCTGACCTCACTGAAACATCCTCAAGAAATAGACTATGCTGTCGAACAACTTCAGAACGCTCTCCATATGGCCTATTATAAGGCTACTAGAATTAAAACTTGCAAGCCATCTGCACCCTGGTGGAACAGCGATCTTGAAGCCCACAGGAAAAAAGTGCGAATAGCAAAACGTAGGTACAGGAGAGAAACAGATCCTATCAATAAGCAAAACCTTCATCAAACCTATCAAAGGTACTTTAGAGAATACAAAACTTTAATCAACCGCACAAGAAAAAAGTTATGGCAGAATTTCTGCACTGCCTCCAATGAACGGGGACCTTGGTCAACCCCATACTATACAGCCATAAAAAATAGAAAGCCGCTCACAACTCCAGCTACTATCGCAGACGATCACAACTTCACAACCACCCCAGAAGAAACCTACAAACGCATCTTCTCGGACCTGTTTCCTCCTGACAACCCAAATACTGACACAGAATACCACAGAGAGATCAGGAATCGGAGTATAAATACCCAATCTACAGAATACGATAGGCCTTTTACCGCCCAAGAAGTTAAGCGACAATTCAACAAAATTAAGAAACGGAAGGCACCTGGACCAGATTCCATAGACTGGAGAATGGCCCAGTACGCTTTTGAGGCCATCCCCACTACCTTCCTGGTCCTATTTAACAAGTGCTATGACTGTGGATACTTTCCAAAAAAATGGAAAGAGGCCTCAATAAAGCTAATCCCGAAAGACAAGGATTCTCCTCCCTCAGCCGCGGCCGACTACCGACCCATCTCACTCCTCTCAGTGGTTGGGAAGGTGTTAGACGCCTTAATGGCTGAAAGGATCCTTCACCATCTAAATGTTAACAACTTTTTCAACCCAAACCAATATGGATTTGTGCGAGGGAAGGCCACTCACCACGCCCTGGAAAACGTCATCTCGTATGTCCAGAAGGCCAAGCAAATGGGTAAACACACAATCATGGTCAGTATTGACTTTAAGGGGGCATTCGACCATGCCTGGTGGCCGGCAATCTTGGCCACTCTCGCAGGTGCCCTCTGTCCTGTCAACACTTTTAACCTACTTAAGAGTTACCTCACAGATAGATCTGCTCTGGCTGTGGAAAAGGGTAAGGTCCTCCATTGCTCTCCTATCACTAGGGGATGCCCCCAGGGCTCTAAGTCAGGACCACTATTGTGGAACATCCTCTTTAATGGAATCTTGAATCTCAACAAGGACCCACAACAAGACGGAAATCCACACATCCAAGGGTACGCTGATGACACTGTAATACTACTCTCGTATCAAAACCAAGAAAAACTACAAAACTATGCAAACAACTTTCTGAAGAGAATCTACAACTGGAGCCAAGACCACAACCTAATAATAAACCACTCCAAGTGCTCTACTATGGTCTTCCCTAAGAAAAATCCTTTACACAAAAAGCCTTCCATTAAGATCAACGGAGTAACAATACGAAACGTTAACAACCTTAAGTACTTAGGGGTCATACTTGACCCCAAACTCTCTTGGAGGGATCACGTTTATTATTCTTACAATAAAGCCATCAGTGTCAGTCATAAACTGAGGTCAATTGCCAAGAATGGGTGGGGCCTAGATAATAACAACAGTAAAATCATCTATAAAAGTGCGATAAAACCTATCCTCACCTACTGCTGTGAGGTGTGGGGTTACGCGGCAAGTAAGGTTCATATCCGCAGGAAGCTCCTCTCGGCTCAGCGGACCGCCGCCATAGCGATCACAAAATCTTATAAGACAGCCCCCACAGACGCTTTGCTAGTGATTGCTGGACTAACCCCGATCAATCTAGTTATCACGTACAAATATGTCAGGAACCTGCTGGTGAGTAAGCTTTCCAGCAATGCCAGCCCTGAATCCATTCATCATCTGATCGACAAACATAAATTACCAGACACAATCCACCCACTGATTGATGATCTCTTGCATTGTGGCTTGGACGTCAATATGGATCGCATCAACAGCCACCCAGCTCACTGTATCACCTCCAATTTCGACTTCCATTCCCCCCCCCAATTATGAAAGGGCTCAGCATCTACACCGACGGTTCCAAAGCTACAGGTGTAGTTGGCGCTGCCACCCATCTGGAGGATCCTCAAAAACGGCTCTTCTGGGATGCAGCTTACAAGCTGTACGAGAACTGCTCAAACAATCAGGCAGAGTCTTTAGCAATCTGGAAGGCTTTAAAGTACATTCAAGAAAATACTCACTTGTTCTCTGGGAAAGTTGTTAATATCATCAGTGACAGTCGAACCGCACTGCAACAGATTAGGAAAGAAAATCGTAAACTACCAATTATCCTCAACAGTCTTGATATAATTAGTGCCTTAGAAGGAGTTACTACCATCAACTTCTTCTGGGTCAGAGGCCATTCTGGTAATAGTGGTAATGAAACAGCAGATAAGCTTGCAAAGAAGGCTCATAAACTGACCTCTCATTACTCCTACACTTCAGCTCCACTCTCCCACCTGAGCAAAGAGATCTCTACCATCATCATGACAAAGTGGCAGAAAGACTGGGACAGCAGCCTCACTGGGCGCATTACTCACAGTTTTCTTCCTGACGTTTGTCAAAGAACCCGTCTTACCTTTCTGAGTACAACCCACGCTCTGACACAGATTCTTACCTCTCATGGCAACTTCAACTGCTACTTGCTTCGTTTCCTCAAAAAAGGAAACGGGCTATGTGACTGTGCAGTCAGGGAAGCAGACGATCCATTCCACCTCATTTTTACCTGTACTAAGCACGCTCAGCACCGCCAGCAACTGAGGAACAAAACCACAAAAAACGGACACAACTGGCCCTGCCATCTCAGTGCTTTTGTTGAGAACAAAGACATATTCAAGTCTTTTCTCAAATTTGTCAACACTCTAAACCTAGCTGACTACCAGCCCTCATCTTTTCCCCAGACCCACATTTCAGCATCACCATCAAGCAGCACAACCAGTATCAACCTTCAGGATTGAGGTATATCACCAACCATCCACCGACTCGACGTTCGATCACCAAGACCTTCTACCACCAGAACCAACTCTTCCATCAGGATCAGTCATGAAGACCCACTCCAAGGACCTTGCTCTTCACATTGGACTTTATCTCTCGAGTGTACTTTCCTGTGCTGTTTGTAACGGTACCCATTCAACCGTCATCAACCCTTTTGTCTGCGTCAAGAAGGCACTACCTTTTATTAATATTTCCCTTTCTTTGTACTGATTGTACCTTTAGTATCTTATTGTTACTTCTCCACCGGACTAACGGTTCGCGACAGGTGCCAACGGTTCCCTTAATCTTTCATTCCTTATTCCCTATCCTTTATCCCCCATCCAATCCCTCTATCCTCCATTTCTTCCCCCTCATTCCTCTCCTACTTTTTCTAGGGCTACACCACTGAGTAAAGCCTTATCCTTTGTATGTATGTATGTATGTCTAACCTCACAATCTAGCGTACAATCGAATCTTTCACCTCAGATGTTGATGTCGACAGATGAGCACTTCGCAAATCAAAAGCGGCACTTTCTCGTCTCTCAAGAAAGCGTTTTTGTCAGTCATAAACTTCAAAATGCTTCGTGGAAGATTCAACGTAAACGTCCTGAAGGATCTTGAAGGTTCCTGAAGCATCTTGAAGGTCTCAGAGGGTTTTTTCTTTAATAACATTTGATATCTGCATGTTCATCCACAGATATTTTCCTCAGACTCTGTTTCACGACGTCTTAGTAACACGACCTTCAGTGAATGATAACTGTTGTCGTCTGTGCAGCGAGCACAGATTTGTTTAAACATATTTCTATATTTCTGACATGTTTAGCTAAGACATGCATTACATATTCCTTTTTCATTACCTTTAATTGACTAACCCAGCATAATTCCGGGAATTTTTGAATCTATCTTGTATTACCTACATATGTTGCACTAAATAGGAAAACGCTAAGCAATTCTATATGGAAATCACTAAAATAAACTATTTTGACGGCTAGATAGCCGAGTCGTTAAAATGGCAGAATACCGTTATCGAAACCCAGAATCGAATTCGAACAGGGTGAAAAACCTCAGGATTTTTGGGAAAGTGGTTCGTCGGGCCCCGTCCCGCCCATCATGGGAATGGCCAATCCCATAAATGAGCTTGCTAAAAAGCCTCTTAATGTCCACAGACGGAAATAATTTAAAAATAATAATAAATTATAGAGCATTTGTATTGTTATTATAATTTTAATTTTATTTACAACAGGAAAAATTAAAGTTTTACTTAAAAAATTTGATGGGACTGAAGTTAAAAATGTTACATAAAAATTAGAAGATAGGGTTGAGACATTTTTTACAGAGTCATATATGGCTGGGGTGCAAAACGTGTCCCGCATCAAGGCGACCACAGACTGATTATTATATTTAAAATTTTGACTAATAAAAAATAATAATTAAAACTTTTTGACGATTATTAGTTCTTTTAGACAAAAAAATACAGATATAAAAGTAAACATTGCATATAAAATAATATTAAAAATTAATAAGGGCGGTGGCATTGTTTTTGCGCCTGGACCGACAACAACCCAGAAATGGCCCTGAAATCGTGCATTAAATTTTGAAATATCTTAATCGAATTTATTTATTTATTTTTTATTTTCATTCTAAATTTAGTTAATAATAAATATTCGAAATATGTTTCATATATTTTGTTAATGATTATATAGCCTATAAAATCAAATTAATTACTCTGTGCTTAAAAATGTATTGATATTTAATTGTGATTAATTTTTATAAATACAGTATTCAGATTATATGTATTTCATAAAGATTAGTTTCCTAGTTTATATTCTGTAATTAAATTTCAATTTCAAGATAATAATAATAATTTTTTCACAGTAAAGTGATTATCGTTGTATATTAATTGAATAATTGAAATAATAGACGCTAATTTAAACAAGGAAATTAATAACTGAAGTATTGCTTTGGTTTTTATATTAATCTGATATTACAGAATATTTTCTTTTTTTCTTTATTGGAATAAAAAAGGAAATAGGCAAGAGGGAAAGAGTCATATTATTCTTAGATAATACCTAAATAGGCTATATATATATATATCCATACATATTGTGAGAATCTGAAGAGGGGGACAATTAAGTTAATCCTTTAATTAATTAATTAAAGCAATATTCTAGAGCGAACAAAAGGTTAACTAGATAAAAAAGTGACGAAGTGGAAAAACCCACAGACATCCATACTTCGTTCGATTTCTTAACAGATAAATCCGATCAAACATCTCCTATTTAACAATTATTACTAAGGTTGCAAGACAAACCCTGATCTTAGTCACTACCGGCAATTAATTTAGTATGTTTGACAGATGTTATCAGTTTTATGAGGTAAAAGGAGTAACCGTACCGGATAGAAAGAGTTAATAAATTTGTCGAAACGTTCGCTATCTGGCAATTAACATAAACAACATCCGGACGCAAATCGAACTTATACGGGATTGCATGAGAACTTTTCCCGATAGTTCCCCCTCCGGGACGTGTTTAAAAAGGGGTAGCACCCACACTCGGGGAGATCATCAAAAAGAAGTCTCCGACGCGATCGTCATAGGGAAGTCTCCTGGCTGGAACTACATTCGGACCTCTCCTCCCCATTCGGAAGAAGGGAACCTCTCGGGACTTGATCGCCATAGAAAAAGGTACTTGTTTGAAATAGTAAATTCTCTCCGTCGGGATAGCTTTTAAGGTAGAAGAATATTAATTCTCGAGATAGATACCTAAATCAGGTCGAACCGCGGAGACATATCAATAAGACCGAATCAAAATGTCGCGCTACTAAACTGTTTATGTTCTAAATCATTATTGTATCTTTCGCTTTTGTACTTTTGTTTTGTATAATTTTAGTTGTTAAATAAATATATTATTCTTATGATTAAATACGTGTCATCTTGAGTACGGCTGACACTTATCACGACCAGGGCCGGATTTGAGGCGATTGAAGCGATTTGCGCCAATCGGGCCCCGCGCTTGAAGGGGTCCCGCAGGACATCAAAATTTATATATTTAAAAATAGCTTCAAATTACAGAATAGATTAAACAGTTTAGCGATCATATCGATTGAGAGTCAAGAAACAAGCCAGTTGGATTTTGATACTATTTTAAAAGATTGTAAAATCTTTTAAAATAGTATCAAAATCCAACTGGAACAAAAACTTCGGAACATATAAAACATCTCTTTATAGGTTTATATTCAATAAAATTCAATTATATTCATTCATCAACACAATAGAAGATTTTTCATGGCAAAAATTTATGTAGTTATTTTCATTTAAAAATATAGAAATACTAAAACATGTTAATATCTATGTATGTTTATATTCAATAAAATGTAGTTGTACTGTATTTATATTTGGTACAGGTTTTTTAATGTAGAAATTTGTCTACCTTATGGTTCATGACTTTTAATTTTTATAATTAGATTTTGGATTTTGTTTTAAATAAATATTTAAAATCTATATTTCAACATGTAAATTAACTGTTAATTAATCTTGTTATTTAAAGTTTGAGGGGCCCCGCAAAAAAAATTCAATTGGGCCTCGCATCTATTGCATCCGGCCCTAATCACGACCTCGCTAACCCTCCCACTCGTATACAACATAGGCCTTCTCCTGACGCGAAACTGGTAAGAAGGGTCGAGCTCACGGCTCTACCCCCACGGTTCCCACAATATTAAGACAATAAAAATAAAACAGTTATAAAAATTTTCAAATTACGCATTATTTAGTTGCATTCATTTACATATTTAAATACATTAACAATAAAATTCTTACCGGAATTGTAATTTTTTCTGTACTGTTTTGAATATTTCATATTTATAACCTCCAATTATTTCTGTTTCAGATTTGTCAAATTTTATTAATTCCGCAAACTGAAAATATGGTTTTATTGGATAGATTTAATATTATTTAAAATTGAAAAGTATTAATTAAGACAATGAAAAAAAAATACCCGTGTTCCTGCCACTTTCCAAACATAATTATCAATTTCTGCAAAGAAGCATTATAAATGAAAACATTAAAGTACAGTATTATTAAATAATATATCTAATTTCTCTACTTACTTTTTCCCTCGCCGATTTTATATATATTTAATAACAATAGCAGTACGTATATATAATATTTGAGAATTTCTTCTTTAGACATTATAAAGTTCTATNACTGCAGCAGTTATATCACCACCATCAGGGTCCAACATGGCCCACATCACCTGTATATCCTTAATGTTTACGCTTCACCAGCTGAGGATATTCACTTCCCCCTCCAAGAGCTTAAGGAGTACGTAAAGGGGCTCTCAACATCCCCTATATTGGTCTGCGGGGACTTCAACTCTAAGTCCCCCATCTGGCACAGCCCAATCGAAGACCCAAGATGCTATGCCGTGAGTGAGTTCATGTCAGAACATAACCTTCAGTCCCTAAACACCAGCCACCTGCCTACCTTTTCAAGTAACAATGGGAACAGCTGGATCGATTTGTGTCTAGGTAATACCAAACTTCAAGAATTCAACATCAGCTGCCAGACTCAAGAGTGCATATCTGCCAGCGACCACGCTTACATCATTACCAAGATCTCTAGTATAAATTGCCCAGACAACCTCATAATACAAAACATCACGAATTGGGACCTCTTTCAAGAATATATCAAAGCACACTGGGACCCCACGGGTCTGACCTCACTGAAACATCCTCAAGAAATAGACTATGCTGTCGAACAACTTCAGAACGCTCTCCATATGGCCTATTATAAGGCTACTAGAATTAAAACTTGCAAGCCATCTGCACCCTGGTGGAACAGCGATCTTGAAGCTCACAGGAAAAAAGTGCGAATAGCAAAACGTAGGTACAGGAGAGAAACAGATCCTATCAATAAGCAAAACCTTCATCAAACCTATCAAAGGTACTTTAGAGAATACAAAACTTTAATCAACCGCACAAGAAAAAAGTTATGGCAGAATTTCTGCACTGCCTCCAATAAACGGGGACCTTGGTCAACCCCATACTATACAGCCATAAAAAATAGAAAGCCGCTCACAACTCCAGCTACTATCGCAGACAACCACAACTTCACAACCACCCCAGAAGAAACCTACAAACGCATCTTCTCGGACCTGTTTCCTCCTGACAACCCAAATACTGACACAGAATACCACAGAGAGATCAGGAATCGGAGTATAAATACCCAATCTACAGAATACGATAGGCCTTTTACCGCCCAAGAAGTTAAGCGACAATTCAATAAATTTAAGAAACGGAAGACACCTGGACCAGATTCCATAGACTGGAGAATGGCCCAGTACGCTTTTGAGGCCATCCCCACCACCTTTCTGGTCCTATTTAACAAGTGCTATGACTGTGGATACTTTCCAAAAAAATGGAAAGAGGCCTCAATAAAGCTAATCCCAAAAGACAAGGATTCTTCTCCCTCCGCCGCGGCCGACTACCGACCCATCTCACTCCTCTCAGTGGTTGGGAAGGTGTTAGACGCCTTAATGGCTGAAAGGATCCTTTACCATCTAAATGTTAACAACTTTTTCAACCCAAACCAATATGGATTTGTGCGAGGGAAGGCCACTCACCACGCCCTGGAAAACGTCATCTCGTATGTCCAGAAGGCCAAGCAAATGGGTAAACACACAATCATGGTCAGTATTGACTTTAAGGGGGCATTCGACCATGCCTGGTGGCCGGCAATCTTGGCCACTCTCGCAGGTGCCCTCTGCCCTGTCAATACTTTTAACCTACTTAAGAGTTATCTCACAGATAGATCTGCCCTGGCTGTGGAAAAGGGTAAGGTCCTCCATTGCTCTCCTATCACTAGGGGATGCCCCCTGGGCTCTAAGTCAGGACCACTATTGTGGAATCTTTAATGGAATCTTTAATGGAACACTCTTTAATGGAATCTTGAATCTCAACAAGGACCCACAACAAGACGGAAATCCACACATCCAAGGGTACGCTGATGACACTGTAATTCTACTCTCGTATCAAAACCAAGAAAAACTACAAAACTATGCAAACAACTTTCTGAAGAGAATCTACAACTGGAGCCAAGACCACAACCTAATAATAAACCACTCCAAGTGCTCTACTATGGTCTTCACTAAGAAAAATCCTTTACACAAAAAGCCTTCCATTAAGATCAACGGAGTGACATTACGAAACGTTAACAACCTTAAGTACTTAGGGATCATACTTGACCCCAAACTCTCTTGGAGGGATCATGTTTATTATTCTTACAATAAAGCCATCAGTGTCAGTCATAAACTGAGGTCTATTGCCAAGAATGGGTGGGGCCTAGATAATAACAACAGTAAAATCATCTATAAAAGTGCAATAGAACCTATCCTCACCTACTGCTGTGAGGTGTGGGGTTACGTGGCAAGTAAGGTCCATATCCACAGGAAGCTCCTCTCGGCTCAGCGGACCGCCGCCATAGCGATCACAAAATCTTATAAGACAGCCCCCACAGACGCTTTGCTAGTGATTGCTGGACTAACCCCGATCAATCTAGTTATCACGTACAAATATGTCAGGAACCTGCTGGTGAGTAAGCTTTCCAGCAATGCCAGCCCTGAATCCATTCATCATCTGATCGACAAACATAAATTACCAGACACAATCCACCCACTGATTGATGATCTCTTGCATTGTGGCTTGGACGTCAATATGGATCGCATCAAC